>NW_009210017.1:22826-38074 GCF_000690835.1 Fulmarus glacialis
TCCCGCCGCCCGCCCTCTCCCCGGCTGCCCCTGCCTGCAGCTGCAGGCTCTCCCCAGTGTGGCTGCGGTGTGGGGCAGCCTGTGCCCCCCCATACTGTTTGCTTTGCCGAGGCACGGTTCCCTTCGCTGACCCACATTTGAATGGCTTGTCCCCATGCCCCCATGCGCGGCTGAGCCATATACATCCTCGGGCTGGTCGTACGCTGGCTGTGTTATCCCTCCACTTCAGATTTCTCAGTTTCACTCCTGCCGGCTGCGAAAGCCAGCGATGCTGACGCAGTCAAGCAGAGCTCGTGCCGTACCCGAGCACAGGCATCCTGTTTCCAAAACAGCCGGTGCAACCCCATAGTCTTCAGCATCCATGTTCCCAAGGGAAAAACATGGGGAGCTCGAGAGCTGGGGTAGAAGGAGAGAGAACAGGAAGGTGGGAATATTCCCCCCCCCCCCCAAACCCCTTTTTTTTTTTTTAAATAAGAATGTTGAAAAAGCCAATTTGGGAAGCAGACAGGAAGGAATGGTAGAACCTGGTCTCCAAACCCCAAGAGCCTTTGCTCAGCCAGCTATGTGCAGAGAGCAGTGTGTGGTTGTGCAGCAGCTCCTGTGGTTTCCTGGCACCGTGAGCCCCTCTGAAGTGTGTGGGGATGGCCAGGAAGCCCATCGCCACTGCCAAGGCTTCACCAGCCCCCTGCCTCCCTAGAACAGCTCTCCTGCCTTTTCCTGGAGGTTCCCAGTAAAACACAATATGCAGGGCTTGATTTAGGTTTTTTTTTCAGATTAAATCCCTCAGGCCAGCCTCATGTAGCAGGCACAGGCTCTGCCGGCCAGTGCCAGAGGGATGCGTCGGTGCCTGGTGGGGCAACTGCACTCTCTGGCCTCACATGCTCCCTGTGGTTTTGTGGGCTCCAGCTCGCCTTGCCCCACTCGGACAGTGAGGGGGGTGATTTGCGTTATTTGAGTCTCCAGGACGCCCATGGGTGGGAAAAAACAAAAGAGGCAAAGACAAACACCCAGTAGCGTGTGCACACACACACACAAACCACCTGAGCACAGCCCAGTCGCTGCCAGTTCCTGGCTGCCGGTGACGAACGGCCATCGCGCTCACGCTGGAAGCTGCTGCTCTAAAGGCGCTGCATTTTGCAGGCTATTGCTCAGCCTGGCTGTTCCCTGCTGCATGGTAGGTGTTATGGCCCAGTCACCTATTTCCAGCTCCGAGGACTTGACGTGCGAGTATTTGCAGCTTTGGCATTGTAGAGAACAAGTCCATGTCCTGGGTCATCTAAACTGGCCTCCTCCATGTCGATACTCAAGGGAGGTGCTGCACACAGCTGATCCCATTAAAACTAAACCTCTGCATCTGCAGCCAAAAAAGAAAGAAAGAAATCAAAGAAAGCTTGAAGAGCATCATTGATACAGAGCAGCCACAGCCAGCTAGAGATCACACCTTTAAATACCAGTAAGCAGTTGGTGGGCCTGGCTTGCACCTAACGGCATTGGCAGTGACCCTGAGGGACAAACACCCAGTCCGGGGGCTGTTTGGGGCCCATCGAGGTCAGGCCTGTCCCTCTGACCCCAGAAAGGTATCGGCATCGCTGGCATCACCCCGCCCTTGGGCCTGCCTTGCCCTCGTGCTGCGGTCACCCGAGGAGCCCCTCAGCCGGCGGCTGCTTTTTCACCCCATGTGCTGCCAGGTCTAAGCAGCCTGAGCCCAACTCACCATCACACTGGGCGAGCTCCAAGAGGCGCCTTTTGCAAGCTTGCCGCCTTTGATGGTACAGGAGCTGCTGGAGGGTGGCACCGACCATGTACCATACAGGAACATGTCCCATCTTGCAGAAATGACATGAAGGCATAAGCTGAGGAAGGAGCAGCCTCCCCAGTGCTTAAAGAGGTGCAGGTGCCCTCCTGGCCCATGGCCCCCCCAAGCCCTTGCTGGCTCCTGGGAAGGTGGTGATGGGCGAGTGGGGCCAGGTCCCCTGGATGCTACACCGCTGCTGGCTCAGCTGGCCACAGCGAGGACAGGGAGGGAGCAGCGGCAAGCCTGCAGCCAACCAGGCTGCCTGGATGGCGGTGGTCGTGTTCACCAGAGAGTAGCACGGGCATACCTGTCCTCCTGGGGTAAAAGGGAGCTCCAGGCACCCCGGGCACCATAACCTCACATGCGACATCAAAGTGGCTGAGGTAAGCGCACGATGCAAATGAGCAATACCTCAGAGCTGGTGCTTAACCACAGCTGTGCTTCTGCACGTGCTATGGGAATAAGCTGACAGTTCCCCTTTCTGAAGCTTCTTGCATGAGCTCAGAAGTGCTCGTGGTCTACCCCAGGGCTTTGGCCCCACCATCAGGGAAGGGGGTGCCAGGCCAAGCATGGACCCCGCACTGTGGAAGCACGTCCTCCATGGTTCCGAGGCATCGCTGGAGACCAGAAGAGGAGCAGGCACAGCACCACTCCCATGGGCGCCTTTGCTGGCATTGCAGCAAGGGCACACTGTGCCCTCCTGGTGCCCCTAACACTTCTGCTCCCCCAGGCACTTAATGGTTATTGCTTTTGCTACTAGTAAAAGGGCATATGGAAAAAATAAAAGCATAGGCCTGACTAGCTAAATACTAGATTGTCCTCCAATGGAGGAGCAGCTTGGTGCTCCCAGCAACTGCTCACTTGCTGCCTGGTCTCATTTCTATTCGTGTAATTGCTTATGGCTCTGGTATTAAACGTGGAGAAAGCTCAAAGACCATTAGTCATGGCTTCTGCTTTCTGGGCTTTTGATGGTTTATTCGTTAATGTTTTCTGAAAACGGCAACTACAGGGAAAAAAGTGGTCCCTAGCCAGAGGCTGAGCTGAAGTAGCTGGGATGACCCTGGCCATCACAGTTTTTTATAAGAACAAAATTTCCAGTCCCTGTGGAAACATGTCCTCAGTCTCATGCTCCCCTCTCTGCTGGCCCAATGTCGGTGCCATGCGGCCAGGCTCACCCCATGGCCAGGCAGCAAGGGTACTGCGTGCCCTGTGCCTGTGAGCCTGGTGCCCTGGGGCACGAGCATGCCCTGGCCTCGGGTCTGTGTTTCCTGTCGGTGTCACAGGCAAGAGGAGCTGTAGGTGCTTTTCAAACTGAAACTGGGGAGGGAGAGAAGCACTAAGGATTTCTTTTAAAGAGCAGAGCGTGGAGGCGTATCTGGGGCACATCTGAGGCACATTAGCTCCCTCAGACCAGGGTGACAATGCTGCTTGCTGCAGTGAGGCAGGAGCATGCTGCTGCCTGGCTTGTTTGAAGTCTGGAGAAATCCAGTGTTACAGTGTGGCTGGGAAGGGGCCAGGAGAGCAGGAAGAATGCATGCACTGGCAGCCACGCAGGAAAAGGCTGTGGCCAGTCTCCAAGCCTGGAGGCAGCTCACAGGGAGCTGGGGAGCAGTGGCCATCCTCCTGTGGCACAGACGGGGGGTTCCAAAAGCCCCCTTTTACTGCGCTGCCCAGTTGGGAGATGGGGCTTAGCCTGTCCCTCTGGAGCTCTGTTACCAGAGCTGCAGGCCTCAGCTAGGCCAATGCTGCCCTTGCTCACAGCTGCGGTCCCAGGGGCTCCCAGCAGCTGGGCAGTGCTTTGCAGCTGCGTCAACACAAAAAAGCCTAGGGAGGGGCATAGCAGCCCCATTTGGCATCACTACCAAATCCAGAGCCACAGGTGCCAGGGAAGCTGCAGGGAGCCCAGCCCAAGCCAAGCCCACACCACAGCTGGCTGCAAAGCGAGATGGAGGGAGCGCCCGTCACCTTCACTTAACAGCTAGGGAAATACCGGGCTATACATGCTGCGTATGACTGCCAAGAAGCAGCCATCTAGATGCTGACACCACGTTACATCTCCTCCCAGCCCCTGTGGATGCCAGCATATGGCTGGGAGCTGGGGCCAATGTCCCCTCTTCATTGCGCATGGCTTGCCAGCTGGGTGCTGTGGGACCCATTGTTGACTCTGTGCAAACAAATGGCCGTGGTGCCCTGGGCCAGGCGCAGGACCAGCCCGTGGTGCGCTGCTGCAAGAGGCTCCGTGTCTCCATGCACTGCTTTGGGTCTTTCAGAAATCCCCTGGTGCCTCAGCTAACCCGTGGTGGCTGCGTGGGGCCGGTGGAGGCTGAGGCTGGAAGCCATCAGGGAGACCGGGAAGGGTTGGGGCTGCCACCACAGCTCGCTCCATCAGGGGAATTCCTCATCAGTTTAGCCACATCTTTGTGCCATCCTTATCTGTGGTTTTCTGCTCACTTCAGAACTGAGTTTTCTATTTAAAGCACATAATCTGAAGTCTAATTATTTCCCAGGATCACCAGGCAGAAGCCCATCGCTCTTCAAGCACAAAGGCTGATGCGTGTCCTTGGCGTGTCCTGGTCCCCACTAGCGACTAGCCCCTGGCTAAGAGCTTGCCTGGGGAGGGGGTCCGGGGTCTCGCTTGGCACAAAGATGCTGCTTTTCCCCTTGTTGTGGGCTGGACCCAGTGAATTATGTGTCCATGAAAAAACAGAGGACTTCATAGTGTCTGGGTAAATAAGATCTCAATCTTTGTGCGCTTCTTCCTGCAGTGTTTTTGCGAGTGTGAGTCAGAGAACCGCGGAGCAGAGGAGATCCATCACTGCAGCCCCCAGCCAGCCCGGCTGAGGCCACGGCCAGCCCCCAACAGGCGCCCATGCAGCCACTGGGCAGCCACGCGCGGTGGGAATTGCTCTGACGAAGCCATGATGCAAATACCAGAGAGATAATGGAGGGATTTCTCCTGGCCCACTCTCGCAGCCCATCTCTGGAGCACGAGGTTAAATGCCACCCACCAGGACCTCACTGCATCTGTGTGCGGGCAGAGAGCTGGCAGTGACAGCGGGGACGCCGGGGGAGAAATGGGCTGAAAAGGGGACGCTATGGGCAGCTGAAAGCTTCTCTGAGCATCCTGCACTGAGCTGGGAGGCTGGAGCCCTGGGCTGGCACTGCTCCGGGCAGCACACTGCCAAGGAGGAGGGATGACAGTGAGACCAGCTCCAGCCCGTGTCCCCATCTCGCAGCCTGAGACCACTGCCTGCCCCGAGGCACGTGCTATGCACCGCAGCTGATGTGGTTGCAAATTATTTCATTAAAAACCAAAACAAAACAAAACCCACCACATATAAAGGCTCTTAATGGATCATTTTCTTGACTCCCACAGACAGCTCCAAAGACAAGATGTACTTTATGGTGGGGAGGATCTTGTCAAATAGGAAAAGAAAAGAAACCCATGTAAAAGCCTGATGAGAGGCACAATTTCAGCACAACAGTACAGCACAATCCCCAGCCCCTTGCTGCTGGTTAGGGCTTTGCACCATGTGCAAATAGTCACTGCTGATAGGGGAACATGATGCTGCTTCCAGGAACATGTGGAGTGCGTGGGAAGGGGTATTTACCCCAGGCTGCACTCGGAGCACCTTCACTGACCTGATATCCATGAATATGGTCCATAGCAGACCTCACCAGGCAGATGTGTGACAGAGCAGTTGCCATCCCACCACCACCTCTCCGTGTGCTCATTTCTTGTGGTTTATCCTCTATTGGACAACTTGCATGCTGTAAATGACAGCGTAAGTCTCGGAGAAACTTCAGATCCATTAAATCAAAGGAATTAATGTTGCAGAAACCCACAGGAAACCCGAGAAATGTGAACTCATTTCTCTTGGAGTTGGCACTAACTGGACCATGTGGCCTAACACCAATTGATGGTGTACATAAGCACCAGAGTGTAGTGAAAAGCTGCTCTCTTAGGGGCTTAAATCATTACTCACTGCAGATACCTGCTAGAAGTGAGCTGGCTTCCCAAACAGTAGCTCCCATCCATTAGCTTCCCTGCTCCCAGTAGTCTGAATCCAATTTAATAACTTTATTCCCTCCTTTTCTCCCACGTGGCCTCTTGGAGCAAATCACACGTCGTCAACAAGGCAGTCACCAGAAGGCGAGTTAAGCTGAGAACGGGATCCCAATATTTAGCAGCTAGTGCTGGGGCTGATTTTGAGCCAGGGGAAAGACACAGGCAGGCACGCAGCCCTGCAAGCCATCCAGCCCTCCCTTGGCCAAGGTTTTCCATTGACAGTTGATGCGTTCCAGCATTTAGCAGTGATTAGGTTTGCTTAAACCAATCATCTGCTGGATTAACTGATGGCCAGCAGATTGCCAAGAGATTTTTTGATCCCAGAAGGCATCAGGTTGAAAAGAGATCTAAAAGAAGCATGAAAATCTGTACCAGTGGGGAGGGGAGGGGGAGCTGGGTGGTGGTTGTAGTGGGCTCGGCACTGCCACGCTACCAGCTCGTGTCGAGATGGACGGGATGCAGGTCGCAGGGCTCACTCCAGTGGTTTCCCCTGCCACAGTTATCTCTGTTTTGCTTTTGTGGCTTGGGTGCTCTTGGCTCTCCCACCCTCTGAGGCAGCTCCAGCTGGGCATGGGCATGCAGCTCTTGGCTGCTTGGCTCCTTTCTGGGGCCTCAGGGCAGTACTGGTGTTTCTAGCCAGGCTTTAGAACTGCCCTTGAGTGGCTTCTGCAGCAAAAGCAGGATGGAGGATGGCACCCCAGGGATAAGGCTGTGTCCCTGTTCTGCAGGCAGTGCTCCTCTCAAGGACCTGGTGTCCAGCACTGAGAGAAATTCTCCGCCCAGGAGCCTGTCAGCCTCTGATAGCTAGCGTTTTGGGTTTTCATCTTTAAAGATGTCTAGTAGAGTTACAAAAGCCTTGGGATGCAAGCATTGGGTTGCTTTGACCTTGGGACAATCACAGCCTTAAGTAGTGCATTTTCACTCCGTGTTTGACTACGTATATACCATATTATTAAAAGCCTACACAGGGCTCTGTATGGGGTGGAGAAGTGCCACCAGCCCACAATGCCCAGCACCAAACACCCCTGCTCAGCTTGAGGGACCCCATGCCAAAATGACAGGGACCATCTGGCACCCACTAGCTCTGGGGTGTTTGCCTTAGCAGAGCAATGCTGCCCCAGGCTTGGGACGTCAGGCGTAGGGGCTAGCAGGCTCCTACTATGTGTCTAAATCAGCCTAGGTCAATAATTGCCATAAGAAGGTACTGGGAGCTCTGCACACGAGTGTTCATTTAGTTACTTGCAACCAAGTTAGCTGGAGATTGCCAAAGCCCCTGCCCTGCACCTGCCTCTCGAGCAGCCCCACAAACCCCCTGGCCACCATTTCAGTAGGACACATGGCTGAAGGAGAACCAGCCATCTCCATTTTGGAGGCTGGAGCAGCCCCTCCACCTCCGCTGTCTCCATCTGAGGGTCACCCTGCCAAGGCTGGGGCTCTCTCTGGCTGCCAGGGGAGTTTTCGCACCCATGTGGCTCTCGGACAGGGGACGTTGTGGAACTGGGGCTGCCGGTCGTAGAGGGCTCCCGGGAGGCAGCAGTGCTGCCTGCAGACACACACTCCATCTGAAAATTTCCAGCTGACTCAAGCACTTTTGTTTTTTCCATCCTATATTCTGCACAAGTCATAGCAGTATTGATGATATCACTAGGTGGAGAGACATGACTGCGCCCGCTCCCAGCACTACGCAGATGACTCCACCACGTTATCAGCTGCACTTCTCTGGGATTTTTTTTCTTTTTTTTTTTTTTTTTTTTTTCTTCAGCCACCAAATACCAGAAGCCTTTTTCCAGCAAAAATGCTGATTTCTTTACAGTTAAACTACAACACACCCATATCAAGCAAATGCTGGAAAGCAAAGTGGATCAAAAGGCAGCTCTTCAAATGCTCCTGCTGGCCTGATGAAATGCCATGGGGACAGTGGCTTTAAAAAGTTTCCCCTTCACTCCAGTGTCACCGCGGGAGAGAGGGGTCCACCAGGCAGGGCTAGTGTGTCACAACCTTGAGACAAGTGTGGGTGCCACGTAAAGCCACGGGGGCTTTATTTTCCAGCACTAACCAGCATCTCTACCCAGATCTACGCTGATTTTGTAGACGGTAATGGTGCAACTGATGAGTCATAACCACAAACATTATTTATCCATTAGCACAACTCCTGCCAGGAGTAACACAACCACAGAGAAATTAGCAGAGGAAGTAGAAAAATGACTGAGAAAAACTTTGCCTGAAAGATAGGAAAGCGGGCATGAAACCTGGCAAAGCACTGCACAAACCATTTGAGATTTGATGGTACCTCACAGCTAGGTCTCTTACGGGTACCTCCATACTCCACCATCAAAGCAGGATGGGGCACCAGCTTGGAGGCAGTAGCCCGCTTTCCCTTCTGTCCCAGCCTGCCTGGCCAAGTGCCCCAGCCTGGCAAGCCGGTGGGCTCACTCCCATTGGTGCTCAGGGACGTTTCAATGCCCATGGGGAGCTGCCAAGCGTATGTGCAAGAGTGGACCTAAGTGTGGACAGATTTCCCATCGCTCCCGTCTTCAAATCAGGGCTGGAAAATGTCCCAAACTGATGAGAGCCTGTGGCATTAGGAGAAGAGAAACCCCCGCTTGCACCACGGCTGCCTCCTTGCTCGCTCACTGTCTGCCTTCAGTTGACCTAGTTGAGTCACGGGGAGACGGCGAGTGAGAGACATCCTGCGCTGTGGTTGGCACTGACGCTGCCCCGGGGAGAAAAAGGTGCTTCTCCCGAGGGTCGCTCCCTGCCCCACGTAGGTGGGGGGAGAAGGGACAAGAGGCGAGTGCCGTGACCAAGGCAGGGCCAGTGGAAAGGGCTGGCTCTCGCTTACACCCATGTCACACCAGCCTGGCCCTGTTCCCGATACTGCAGTCCAAAAGGAAAAGCTGATTTCTCTTCCTCTGGCCAGAGCGAGGGACGTCACTGCTGGCTCTCTCCCAGCCGATACGTGGGAGAGACACGGCGCAAGCTGAAGGCACAGGTTGGGTGGTGGGGAAAGCAGCTGGGCTCTGGGTAAGCCCCTGTGGAGACCTGGCTGGGTGTTAAACCACCGTTCAGACATGTTAAGCATGTTCAGACACATTAAGACGTGTTCATTGCTTGCAAGCACTTGCTCGAGTTTCAAAGGAAATACATCTACATGTCATTGCTTGATGTGTCTTATCTGATCATTGCCTCTCCATGGGACCCATCCCAGGCAGCCCCGCGGTAGCAGGACGTGCATTTGACCCTCCTCCCGGGGCCGCTGAACCCAGGGCAGCGGGAGGCGGGCAGTGCTGCCCCCAGCTGTGGCCCTCCCTGCATCCCCAGGCGAGCTGTGGTGCAGAAAGCCTTTCCCGGGAAAAAAAAACAGAATTATTATTATTATTGGCACTAAAGGTTGCTCAGAATTGGGACAGAAAGGCAGAGGCAGGGGTTTTTTTTCTTTTTTTTTTTTGTTTTTTTTCCTTTTTTTTTTTTCCTGAAAAGTCTTTTTTTTGTGTGCAAACTTTTTTTTGCAAGGAAGGGGATCAAAAAGAAAAAACCTCCCCACACGGGAGAGCTGGACTTGGGTTTGGCGTGTTGAGGGCTGGGAGAGAGGTAGGAGCTGTACCTGCAGGGAAGCTGGATCTGCAGGGAAGGGCTGTAGCAGCAGGAGACAGGCTCAGCTCGTTACACATTAGGGGAGCATCCCTGGGGCCAGCTGAGGCCGTCTCCAGCTATAAAGGGAGCGGGGCTGGAGCTTCCTTTCCCTCTGCCTGGGGGTTTGCCCAAAGCAGAGCTGGGACAGCAAGACTTTACTTCACCTCTCGAGGTGCTGCAGATGGGATGCAGGTGAACCCCAGCAGCCATGCCTCGATGCTGCCGTGCGTTTCCACGTGAGCTGGCGGATCCAGCCACTGCAGTTCCCTCCCTGCCCAGGGCAGATGCTATGAAAGGAGAAAAAATGCTGTAAAGAAACCCAAGGTAATCGGGCTCTTTCCCCCATCCCCAGCCTTGAAGGGAGCTGAGCTTGTTGGCAGGGAAAAGTAGTTTCAGGAGAATAAACTTTCTTCCTTGCTCAGATCTGAGTTATCAGTTGCATCTGTACTGAAGGCGCAACTGAAAAAAACCCAGTCTTTTAAGGTTCTAAAAAAACTGCATACACTAAAAAAGCAAAGAATCCCTAAACACTGGATGAGGAAGAGATGATTTAAGAAGAAAAAGATGTCACTGAGTCCCTGAGCCATAACTTACTGTTTTTGCAGTGTTGCAGTAAAAATATTTAACCACTGTTAATGTCAGCACGGGAGCCTGTCCAGAGGGTGGTAGCTATCTGAAAGAAAATGAAAAGCAATAAATGCTCCAAGTATCTGTTTAACACGTGAGCTCTGGTGACACTGAGGGGGAGAGGACGCTGCTGGGCGGGCAGGTGGTCATACACCACCTGAGTTACTGCATCTGCCTTGGTGAAGAACCGGGAAACTTTCCCCGGTCTGCCCAGCAAAGAGGGTTGGTTCCCAAAGGCACATGGGGCTCATTATGGGATGCTGGGAAGAGCCTTCTGAGACTGTACAGGACTTACTGTGGGATGTCTGGGGGAAAGGAGCAAACAGGGGAAAGGGAGGGATCAAGGCGGTTTGGGGAGGAACCAGTGTGGAAAAACAGAGGGAAAAGGGGACAAAAGGGACTGCTTGGATGCCTGTCTGGCCATGCCCTGTGCCTGATCTCTGCGGTGTGTCCTGTCTGCTTATTAAACTCTCTTTAGCTATTTTCCTGGTGAGGGTCTCTGCTGGGTATGCATGGGTGTGTACAGAGGTCGGAGTGCCAGTGACGGGAGGGGCACCGTGGGGCCCAGCAGCCAGTGCGCTGGGATGGCAGCAGTCGGAGAGACTGGGGTGTGGGTGGGTATGGTGGTGTGTGTGATCACTAGCAAACCAGGCCATCTGGATACTGGGATAAAAGGCTCAGGAGTCAGGATGATAGACTGCAGAGATTGTATGTCTAAGACCAGCAGCTGAAGGAATCTATATTGTGTGTATATATGTATATGTTTTCTGCTAATGGGCTTTCATCCTGATTAGCCAGAGAGGGGAACGGGATGAGGCCACTGGTGCTGTTTGTGTGAGGACTGTGCATTTTCTGCCTGGCCATGTGTATCTGTGTGTGTGTGTATATATATATATATGTACTGTGTGCATGCACACTCAGTCTCACCGCTGGCTGGACCCAGGCAGTCACAGCTGCGGCAGCCTTACCTCTATTGGGCTGCCAGATTTGGCAAACCCTAACACAAACCAACCTCAGCGCAAGCTTCCCCAGCGGGACACTGGTGTGAACCCATACCTGCTTGCCTGCCTGCAGAGAAGTGTCCCCTCTCAAGCTCCCCCAGGGTAGCTAGAGTGTCGGGGGTGCTGGCTGCAGGCAAGGGACCCCAAACATGCCCCTGAAGTCCAGCGGTGTTCATGTCTCTACGGGAGAAACTAGGCAGGGCTGTTTATATTTCACTTAAGGACTAGTGAAAGTGGCAGGTGAAGAAGAAAACAAACACAGGTCAACTGCAAATATCGGTGGTGAGGGGCTGACTGCTCAGCCCCCCTGGGTTTCGTACTGCTGCACCCCTTGTAATTCTGCCTGTGTCCCTCGGGGCTGATAGCGTGATGGCTGTGTGGGAAGGGCACAGAGCCGGAGTCTCTGGGGGCTCTGGCTGCGACCACAGCCTTTGTGCCATCCCCCGCTTTAAAGCCCGCCAGAGCACGAGTGCTGCTGTGTGTAATACAGAGAAAACCTCTGGCCGGGGTTAGTCATTTGAGGCTTTCGATACTGCCTCGCAGCCCTCTGAACTGGCACTGCGGAGGGGCTGGACGTACTCATCTGTAGAGCCCCTGCGCGTACCAAAATACATGGCCATGCGATGGCTGTGGGCGCCCCTGTCCACAGCACCCATGGGCTGCTCCTGCAAGTGCACATGGCCTCCTGCCCACTACGACATGCGGCCCCAGGCAAAGGGGGCCTGGCTACTTGTTTTATAGTTGTAGGAGAATTATACAGCAGCTGGGAAATATTTCCTGCCCTGCTGTGTTACTGGTTTATGCCGTGAAGACGGTGCAATCGGCATTAGATGAGCAGCACCCTGGGAGAAGGGGCCCAGGACCACTTGCTTTTTGGAGATATGGACCTTTTCTCATCTCATCCAAAAGTAAAAGTTTAAACGTGTGGAAAGCCTGTTGTAATAAGAACTTTTCAATCATTCTATCAAGCCGCATCTAGACAATCAGGCTTTGCAAATAAAAGGAATAAAGAATAAAAAGAGAAAACTTGAGAGCAGGTTGTTTCTGTCTGCTGCGTTAAAGCAGAGATTGGCACCAGGTCCCAGCAACCTCCCTCCTGTGGGGTCCGGAGAAGAAACGGTGATGCTGTGGGGAAAATCTCTATTGGGACTCATGCGTGACCAGGGTGCCAGGAGAGTTTCCAAAGGTTTCAAATGGACATTTCCTAATATAGAAACTGTTAAGCTGGATGCAAGTGCTGTATCTGGTGCTTTTTACAGTGAGTAAAGATGATTTAATTGCTGAAGAAGTGGTCAGGTCAGGGTTTAAGGAGTAATGACCATGATCTGATTATAGTCAGTACGAGCAAACAGAGGGCAGCCCCAGCCAGTAATACAGCTACTAGATGTTTCAAAAGGGCTAATATAAATTAGGGGAAATTATGAGC
Source organism: Fulmarus glacialis (assembly GCF_000690835.1). Lineage (NCBI taxonomy): Eukaryota > Metazoa > Chordata > Aves > Procellariiformes > Procellariidae > Fulmarus > Fulmarus glacialis. Next base: position 35,378 of record NW_009210017.1, read on the forward strand.
AAAACTGACCAGGTGGAAAAAACAATAACTAAATGACTGCGAATGGAAAGTTAAAGAGCTCTTTAAGAACTGTTTAAGAAACAGTGAAGAAAACAATTTAGCCAGAAGTTTAACCTGACAGCTGTTAAAAATAAGAAAACAATATTCAGAAAACAAGAAAAGGAGAAAGTTCATATTGTCCATGAGGGAGATGCTATGAAGCATCATGCTGGTCAACATGCTTTTGTTGACACCAGATCTTGATTCAGTCTCTGGAGTTCCATAACTAATGGATAAATCTTTGCTGATGAAGCTGATGGTGAGAGACAGTGAAGCAGTATTGCATGCATCCTAATTAGAAAAGGATGAGCATGTCATCCCAATAAAACACCTGCAAAGGGATGAAGTGACTAATCTCATCAAGTAGGAACTGGTACTGCACGTGGGTCTTTCTTGCTGGGCTTGGTTGGGGCAGGACTGATGTCTAACACTTCTCCACCTCTTTAATGCAACAGTAAATGTAAGGCCACTGATTAAAAAGCACAAGTCATCCCAAGATAGAGGTGGGGTTTGCAGACAGAGCTGTTGCAATCTCCAGCCTGTTTCTGTCCTAGAAAGGTCACCAGCTCTTAACCCCCCCCTCCTTACTGCACTCTCTGCTTGCCCACCACCCATCTGCTCATGCTTCACTCCAACTATTTAAGGGGGCTGATAAGAGGTAGTACCTCTGCCTGCAAATCTTCCCCAAAACCCTGCTCACAATTCCTATCATCATGTTTAAAAGACGTGAACAGGTTAGAGACCCATAGGAAGAATCAAGAGCTGCAATAAAACCTCATTTTCAGGAGGGATGACTTTGGGAGCATCTTTGCTGGCCAAAAATCTCCCATGGGGGTGTTGAGGGGAAGCAGACAGGTCAATGATGACAGTGCCAGATAGGCAAGAGAAACCACTTCCTTAACCCAGAGCAGAGCTGTATCTGGAGCATCACCTGCTTCATGTCCCTCCCGGGGGTTTCTAATACTGCAGCAATGACTGGGAATGGAGCTGGCTGAGTCAAGGAGCTCTGCAAGATCAGCTGCATTTCTGAATGTCAGCTGTAGAATTATTTCATTTTTTTCATAAATTGTTCTCTCTCTTTATCAGAAAAATGGCAAAAGATATATTTGATTTTTTTCTCCTAGTATCTTACGGTATGATGGTATGGTACAGTGGGATTTCTGACTGAAGCAGCTACTGAGGAAAAGGAAGGGAGATTGGTATGACTAAGTTCACCTTGACCTTTTAAAGGTGCCACAGTGAATGCTTAGCCCCTACCCACTCAGCTGATACCATGGTAAATGAAGTCCACTCCGAGGATCAGAAGAGCACAGTCCACGAGGGCTCACTGGAAAGAGATAACGCTCAGGGCAAAGATCACCACCAGCAATGGAAAATCTCCCGTCACGTCAAAAAGGGGACTGCAGCTGACCTTTAGAAACCTAACAACTCTGGTGTGAAATGCGGTGGCTGCCAGCTGCCCATCAGGGGCTGTGCTGAACACCACAGATGCTGCCATTAAAAACTGCCATTAAACACACAGCTCTTCCCCAGTCACCGTACCTGCTTATGGATGCCACCTAGCCTGTCCCTGGGTGCTGGGCACGCCACAGTCCCTAAGCACCAAGAAAAGCTGCCAATGCCGTCAGAGGGGCAGGTCCTAATCCTGACTGGCTTTTCTGTGCCCAGCGCAGCTGGAGCTCAGCGTCCGGTCCTCTTGGAAAAAAGCCTTCTCTTGGCCCAAGGACTGTGACAGCCAGGGAAAATGACTCTGTGCACGACAGTGAGGAACCAGCAGCTGCTAGAGGCGTGCCCCAAGGAACCCACCCGCCGCTCACCCCACTGCTCCCATAAAGCAGCTTGTTCAGAAAAATCCCAGCACAGCACTCCGGGATGAGGCACAGTGTGATTTACCTCAGTGCCAACACTCCTCTTTTGGGATCTCCCCACAAAATCCTGGCTCCACATCAATGTCAATATTTTTATTTGTGATTTCACAGCATTTTCACAATTTCCTTCTCCATTTTACACTGCCGAAAGTAGCCTGCCTAACATAAGCTCCTTCCTACTGGCTCAATGACTCTGCTGGCAGAAATCCTTGACACACACATCAGCCAAAGAGTGGCTATAAGCAAGGAGCAAGAAGAAACCACATGGAAGTGAAATCAAGAGTGAGAGAGAGTTCACATGGTTCAGAGACACTGCAGCAGGAGTCCACAAATTTTTTAGGCAAAATTCCTTGACTTCGATAAATAAATCTGGCTTAGTTACAAAATACTTTATTTCTGGAGTGGAGAGAAACATTAAACGGCAATAGCTGGGGCACACGCTGAGCAGCAGGACCTGGATGAAAATCTTGCCTTTGTAACACTTTGCTTTTCCCCCCCTCCTATATAACTGCAAGGCTTCCTCTGCTATTTCCCACTGTTTTACTAAATCAAACCAGGCAACCAGTTATTCTCGAGGCAAAGACAGCCTTAGTGGAAAATAAGCAACCTCACACAAGAAGACAGCCCAACACTGGGCATAAGTTGTATTACTTGACTGTAGCAATGAGAGCAACAGCACTGCTCTCCTAGTAATTTATTCCAAGTGGAGGCCAAACTTTTAAATTACAGGCAAAGACTACCAGCAAGAGCCGAGAGGCCAGATCTCACCCATGAGCATGTCCCCATTCCT
>NW_009210017.1:38105-46936 GCF_000690835.1 Fulmarus glacialis
AGGATCCCCAAGGCGAAGGGCACATTGCAGAAGGGCAGGTCCCAGGGGGACAAGGTATGTCCTTCCATTTTGACAACAAACCATCAATAATCACTCAACCAGCTCTGCTTCTGCTGAGCAGCAGTTTCGTACAGACTATGCTTCATAAATATTATGAAAAACAGAGTCAAAACTATTACTGAAGGCACAATGAATACCCACAGCTACTCCTCTGCCCAAGAGGCTTCCTTGCCCCACAAGACGACGTTAGGTTTTGTTCTTGGAAACCCACACTGGTTGCTACTCATTTCCTTTTTCCTTCTAGATGTTTACAAACAGTTCAATCAGTTGTTCCACTGTTTTTCTGAGAAGTAAAGTTAAACTCTCCTATGTAATTCCCCAATTCCTCCTTTTGGGGTGGCGAGAGCACTTTCCCGGGAAATGGGAACTAAATCGAGGAGGGTGCCAGCAAGGGCTGCCAGGCCTTGGGCAAGGGCCCCCGCCCTGTGATGCCCACACACGGGGTGCTCCACATGGGCCAGGGTCTGTGGTCTGTGGCAAGGATGCTCTTTGCCCGGTTGGAGCTGCGCTGGTTGGAGCACAGCAGCCTCGTGGCACAGCGGCACTGGCAGGCTGGAGCTCTGAGCTGCATGTGAGACCTGGTACAGCGATGACACTGCAGGATTTAGCCTTGACTATGACCAACACGCTTTAGCCAAGGTTTTAAAACACTCAGCTCCCCAGTCTGACAGCCTAATGTAAGAGATACGGGATTGTTGTAAAAAAAAAAAACCCAGCAGGCCATACTGCCAACTAACTCTGGTTTCCTTCAGTCCTTGCTGGAGTAACGTTGCTGCATGTGCCACTGAGAGGCATTTCTTTGGAAAACTGCTGAGACGACCAAGTAATCAGGGTCTGCTGCAGAGCGCCAACAGGCTCACGGAGCCCGAAGGCTGCCTGCTTGCCCTATCACTAGAATGGCATGATGACTGGAAAGGGTTGAGAAAAACCCCAAGAGACTCTAGCTTTAGGGTCCCTGTGGAAGAGGGACCAAAATAATTTTGATCAACGCAGCAAATTTTGGCAACTGCTGGGTGTGTGCAGCAAGTCTGCTATGTATCAGGGTGCTGAAGGCCAGCAAGGTTTCCTCTAGGAGGGAGAGCAGGGACTCTGACAGCACATGTCTAAAGCCACCGAATTTGCATGCACTTGGGTTTTCATATGCAAGGCAAGAGGACAAGCTGAAGGCGATTAAAACCGCGAAAGACAGTCTGTACATAGGTGTTTATGATGCCTCTGAATGAGCTGTCCTCTTTCCTGTTTCGGACACAATGCCAGATACATTACTTGAAATGTAGCTTTTGATCCTCAGTGCTGCCAGTGTTGTTAACCCAGGCTGAGCGACACTTGCACTGGGGGAGTACAGAAATGACAAGGCAATTTCAGAAATACATGTGCACAACCTCCACCCACAATTTTTTTTAGGGTTTTAGAAACAAAACCAGCGCAAGATCCAGAGTCGGGGAGGGAGGAAACAGAGATAGGTGAGAGCTCGTGTCTGGTTCAAAGGCATGTACCCAAAATGTGAGAATTATGGGATCACACGAGTTTGGAACATCCTAGCTCAGCATCCTAGCATTTTTGCAGAAACTAAGCAGCAAACGGCAAAACCAAGTTTTCTTTCCTGGAGGGAGTCGGGAGGGAACACGCAGAGCATAACAGCCCAGGCTGTCTACGCTCAACAGAGCTGCTTTGATATACAGCAATGCCTGCTCTTCCAGGAAGGCAGCCATGGCGTGATGATTGCGCACTCTCGTTCTGTGATTCCCCACTGAAATACTGACAAGTTCGTTGGCAGGCTGTGCAAGACCTGCAGCTGGCTGCCTCTGCAGTTACTCGCTGGCAGCTCTCGCTACAGGTAGGAATGCAGGTACGGGGCAGCCCTGGCCCCACAGCCCTCCTTCGTGCCTGCCTGCTTCAGCTGCAGCTTCAGCCATGGGGACTGGAAGCTATGGGGGTCTGGGGACACTGCCCCTGAGACATCCCCACAGCAGGAACCTCTGGGCATGAGGAGGCACTTGCTCAGGTGTTGTGAGGCCTAGAAAGCCCCCCAAGCCCATTTTGCCTTTCCTGCAGGACCAGGACAGCTGGGTCTCAGCTTCCCAGCCATCACTGCCATCCATCTGCACTTGCAGGCAGCCGAGACCTCTGCTCATGGGGGAAGGACCCAGAGCTGGATTTGTTCCCCACCAGGAAGCTGCTCTGAAGCCACATTTGAGATTTCCTCATCTCCGGGGTCTCCCTGGGCTCCCCAAGCTCCTTATGGATGGACACCAGGGCTGCAAGTAGGGTGAATGTTTTTCTGGGGACCTTTTAAGCAAGCACCTAGACCTGGCAGGATGTTGCAGATCCATAGGAGCAAACAATCTCCTTCTCCACATCCCCCCAGCCTCAGCAGGTCCCCGCAGCACCCCAGGGTATCGCTTCACTCCTCTACAGGGCTTGGCCAAACCCGAGCCCAATCATGGCCAATGCTGAACTTTGTGCAGGGCCACCCGGGCTCCCAGGCACTGTGTGACTGCTAGGTGTCAAAGTCCTACCTCCAAACTCACACTCTAAATCAGAGGGAACTGCTCAAAGGCAGCACAAACGCTGGAGCCGTGGCTCCAGTCATATTTCTGGATGAGGAAGGAGGGTTAGGGTTGTTCCCGGGGCCTCTCACCGGGCTGGCGCTCAGCCAGAGGCTCCAGCACGCCCTGGTGAGTGGCCACCGGTGAAAATGGGACGAGAATTTCCACGCACTCAAGGGCCAACGGAAAATGCAAAAGCTGAACCTTCTTAAGTTTCCATGACTTTTGGTTTGCTCGAGACAAACACCAGAGTGTATTCCTGACTCAATCCACCAGCTACCGTCAACTTGAGGTTATTTTTCAAGAACAAGGGTTGCGAGCGTGGGGTGTCCTCATGGGAGGTTGCTTACCCAGCTGCTGTACTCCCCCCTTCATTTGGTTTATGTTTATAGGAAATATCCTTGCCTAGATGGAAAAACACATGAAAGAACATTACTCTTGCTTCCTCTGCATGCAGAGTACACGTTTGTCAGGACATGTGCTTTGTGACAAGTTGAGAGAGCACATTTTGGGGAAGAGAAACTTTCTGACAACTCATCCCTGAAAGACAGACAGACAATAACACTCCCAACAGGCTCGATCCTCACCGGGAGGAGGCAGCACCTGACTTCAGTCATGATATGCTAATTTACAACAGAAAAAATTCTGGCTAAAAGAGTGGTGGAAAGAACGGTGCTGGACTGCCCCCAAAAAGGATGCAAAGCCTGTTACCCAAAATAAGCACAGGAGATGGTCCCTGCTGCAGACAACTGACATTTAGCAGCTCCGTATGTCACAAGCAAATATCACAAGGAGACCAAGTGAAGGGGAGGTGCTGGTGTCCCAACGGACAGGCCATCCTCTTCCAGGAGGGAAGCCTGGATAGCCCAGGGGTGCCCCTCCGAGTGCATTCCCTGGACTGCCAGTTTCAGTGTGTGCAAAAAGGGATGTTCCCTGAGCAGTTCTCCATCTTCTTCCTCAGGCTTCATGCAGCATCCCATGGCTTTAAAGCCAGAAGACAAAGGTGAAGAGAAATGGAAAGTGCGTATTTTCTCTCCAATTCTTTATGCTGTCCACCTCTCCCACATCCCTTCCTATTCATTACTTCTTTACAGAAAAGAGATTTCAGCAGCATTATATTCTGCTAACAAGGGAGGGAGCCAGCCCTGTAAACCCCCCACCTGAGGCCAGAGAGATGAGAGCTTTTACTGACAGAAGACTGAGTGAAGACAAGCACTGTCCACCCAACTCTTAGCTATTGCTAGAAACATCACTTATCAAGACATCCACAGCTGAAGCTATGAAAGACATAAACATATCTACTTTCAAATGCCCTTACTCAAAACTGAACTGGGATGCAATAAATCGGCCCCCACATTCACACACACACACAAAAAAAAAAGAAAAAAGAAAAGAAAGAAAGAAAGGAAGGAAGGGGAAATTCAGATTAGTCACAAAGAAGTTCCCCCGCCTGCTTCTCTGTGTGCATAAAGCAGGTTCCTGAAGGCACTGTCTTCACTTCATCTCTGCTCCTGGGACAGGAGCACCTAGCTCATCTGCCCCCTGCTCCTCCAGGCTCCTGACCCTTCCCCAGCAGTTGCTGGCAGCATGGCTGAGATGGAAGGACAGCCAGAGGTAGGGCAGAGAAATCAAGATGAGATGGCTCGCGAAAGGGAACATGCAGAGGATGAGTGGAAGAGCTGGCAAAGAGGACAGGTTAGGAACACGTTGCATCTCGTGTCCGCGGCTGCCCAGTGGATATTACTGCTTGCCTGCTTGATTTACCTTGGTATAGATTCTCTGCAACCCTCAACGGTAAGAGCTCATGTTCAACCCATTGTCTGCCGGCCTGTAAAGCTTTGTATGGGCTTTTTTTTTTTTTTTTTAAGAAAAGAAAAAAGCATTTAGGTTTATCCCTATTCAAACCACAAGTTTTTAATCCTTTCCTTAATGATTGTCATTCTTTGTTTTACATCGCCTGTCCTCAAAACAACATCCAGTATTGCCCAGTGCAGGGTTTGGGGACAGGTTGTCTGGAAGGGGGATCGTTCCAAGCGTGCTCTTTGCACTGGCCCCTGGGGGAGGGAGGTCTGCCTTCCTCCTGCTCCCTCCCCTACTTGCAGGGGAACACACACTCATGTGTGTTTCTATTTAATTAAATGGGATCATCTAGGTGGATGCTTGCTTTCAACAAGTGCATGTGGAAGAATCAGAACCCAGGTTACTCATAAACATCTCCTGAACTTTTAAATGTACTATATGTGCAGGCAGATACATGAGAAAAGCAAGCTAGCTTGTGACAGCTCTAGCAAAACCCCTGAAACATTTCAGCGTGCTCAGCCTGCACACATACTGGGCTTTAGGAATAGTCATCTATACCTGCAGAGGACAGCCTCTGTGTGTGTGTGTGTATGTACACGAGAGAGAGAAAGACTGATGTGGCCAGAGAGAGTTTCGTGTACATATAACAACACTGCAAACAATATAAATAACAGAGATGCTTGAAACTCAGAATACTTGAGCAAAAATTGCAGCAAATACATTTGCCTCTTTCACATGTTTGCAGGCTGGTGGATTATCAACAACCTTTCACTGCTATTTCAGTGCTGCTTATGCACTAGCTACTTCTCCCACATCTTCTCCAGGAGCTATGTACCACTTTAAAGCTTGTTGTGCTTTGTCTTACCAGAGTTCATTCTTTCCTCCCACTTAAATTGGCAGAGAAGCAAGCCAGACATGTAACCATGCAAGGAAGGGATGGCCTCGTGCTCTGGGTCCTCCACTGTTTAATGAAAGCCCTCATGCTCTGCACAAGTTTCACTGACCTGAGTCTTACAGCGGTTATTAAACTGCAGAATGATGACCTTGATAACACTGAAAGATAACACTTTTCATTCAGTTCAGTCCTCTTCTCCTTCCACTACTTTGGGAGAGAGAAGTTGCACTGGAAGCCAACAGAGAAGGGCAAGCTATCACACTGCTCAAGATGAAGAAACCTCTCCTGGGTCACACTCTGGTTGTGACTCCTCATCTCTCTGTATCTCTCTCTTCTGTAAAAACATTAACTCAAATCCTCCTCTTGCAGAGGAAGATGGCAGGGGCTGGCATTGCTGCCTGTGAGCCTTACAAACCCAAGAGAGCAGCAGCTGAGGAAGGGACACAGTACATGCCTCGAGTTTCCCTTCCTCAACAGAAAAAACTGAAACAGGGTGCTTGAGGAGCAGTGACTGCAGCAGATGAAAAGTCCAGGCCCTGCGAGTCACCAGAGAACCTTTTCAGTTTTAAACACTTGCTAACTGCAGGCTCAGAAACAGTTTCTATTATTTTAAGCAGATAACCATGGTGTCCTGTTTGGACTGCACCATGCTGTGCAGGAGCCGTCTCGTGGGCTGTACCCAGGGGGATTTCATCACACTGGAATTACAGGGCTCAGTAGGATAACCATGAACTGACCAGATAAATGTCCACAGAAAAGGCAGCAGTACTAATCTGATTTGACTCTCAGGGCAGTTTAGGGAGATGGACTTTATGGAAGTAGGGGCACAGCAGCATAAGAGCAGCAGGCTGGGAGTGCTGATCTGTGGGAGCAACCAAGAGGCTGTCCCTGTTTTTGGGAAGAGTCTCCTTCTACTCTCCAGGGCTGGAGAGTGCCACACTAACTTTAATAGCAAAACAGTAGCTGAGTTTTTTCATAGCAAGACCATATTTGATTACTTTCCATTGTCCTCACAGCTCCTAAAAAAACCCTGGACCGCTCTGTGAAAACACAGTGCAAATAACGTCATGGCACATGCTCAGGAGAGTCAGCATCTGCAGCCCAGACTGTGCTTAACAAAAAGGGACAGTGATCTGGTTTCTGATGAGATGCCACCTGGAGAGCAAGCCTCAACTTTGATTTCCAAATGAGCAAGTTAAAAAAAAAGGTAGTGACAGTGTTTTTCCATCTGCAAGGCTTGCAAGTTCCCATCTCTGCTGGAATTACCTCCTCTTGCCACACCAGCTGGGATAAGGCCATGGGCAAGCCACTCACAAGTGTGATCAGGGGGTGTGAAACCCCCCAATGGCAAATGCGTGGGAGGTAAAAGCCTTAAGCATCTGTTGGGAATTCAAAAGCTTCTAATGATCTATTGCAGAACAGTTTTGCCTGAACAGGGCAGTAAAAGGTGCAGGAGGAGTAATCATGCATAGGTTTAATGTAAATAAGGAAGAAAGGCCATAATCCTAGTATTTCCTGGATAGAAGGTACAACCCACTTCCAGTGCACAGTCATCTGCAATCTGTATGACACAGGGAGTCAGGCATATGATCACAACGGTCCTCTCAGCACGTATTGCTACAGTCCCCCGAGATTTGCGCTTTGTGCAGTACAAACCTATTCCTGAAACTTCTGCCATGTAGCACGACTTTAGATACAATGTCCCAGATAGGAGGAAGTCTCATGTTTGGGGATACAGAACAGGCAAAAATGATGTGGCAACTCTGTGTTTAAATGATATGGGAAAATCTGAAGCAGACAGTTAGGAGCACCTCTGTGCCCTCAGCCCTCCTAGCATCTTTTCCCGCACACCATAAGAAGGCAGAACAGAAAAAGAGGGGTGACTAACTTTGTTACTAGCTCGCAAACATCCTTCCAGTCCTACAGATACGTTCTCTCCTCAGCAGAATTTACTAGTAGATAACTGCAAAGTGCTTCAAGATCACACAATAACTGGCAGAGATATGTAAAACAGGTAATGTGCATTAGTGACAACGGGGCTGATATTCTTACAATTGCTACAAGTTTGTCACCCAATCTGTGTTTAATACACCCTGTCCACCAGTGGCCAGATCGGACAGATTGCGGTGGATGTTGTTTGACCTCAGAAGCTCAGTGGTCCTGTGCTTAGCTATTGTGTTGTTGGGAAACCACCTGGAAATCCCAGCTGCCTGAGTCGAAGAGTGAAATGCTCGTGCACTTAGGTGCCTAGAAAAAGAATAAGCGTAAGACTCGAGCTGCTGAGGCAATAGATAGGATCAGTAATGCCAGAGGAGATAGTTCCACCAGAGCCAGTGTGCCATAAAAGCTTGTATTTGGTAGTTGAATCCAGCCTTGCCAGTGGAGCAAGTAACAGAGCATCAGCTGTGGCAGTACTAGAGGGTACCAGAGCAGACCTTTGCCACCACCAGCACGCACCTCACCCTCTGGCACAGACCTCACAGGGCAGCCTGGCTCCAACCTCCTTCTCCTGCCACTTGCCTTTATCAGGGTGCAGCACTGAACCTGCAGATTTGCCTGTCTGTGCTCACTCTCTACTCTGTCCCTGTGCTCCGAGTGAAAGGGCTGTAACACATGAGGCCAAATACATGAAAGTCAGCCTACGTCTCACCAGCCCACCTTCTCCCTTAGGAAATCTATGATATAGGTAAGGAGAAGAACATGGAGCAGCGAGCCTAACCTTTCACTCTTTAATCAGGCAAAACACTGAAGACTTGTGGTTGTGAAGAGACTGCAGACTTGGGCCTCCTGTGGTTAAGATGAGAGATGAGTTTGAGATGCAAAGTTCAAATTTAAAAATCTAATACAGAAGCTTGGTGTTTTGCATATCTGATCAGTAACATACACACATCTCTATTTGTATTCGCTTTTTCTGTTATACTCATAAAATGCAAATAAATTTTAAACATGTCTTAATGCACTTCTAAGAGAGCCACTGAGAGACATGCATCCAAGAACAGCCTGACCCAAAGCGCAGGGAACCATAAAGCCAGACCCACCTCTTAGTGCCCTGCAGGAGGAGGGTGAGGCAGCGGGGGCATGTCTGGGTCCCAGCTCTGCAAACAGGCACCCCTGGCTGTAAGTCAGACTCGAGGGGGTCATGCAGAAGAGGCTCTGCACCCCAAGGTCCTTTCTTACCATTTGTTCTGACTCGATTACATTCACCAGGATGTTTTTCTAAACAGGACCAACACTACCTGGTGTGCTCTGGAGGGCTCAGCACCATGCTGGAAGTCAAACTGGCTAGGAACCTCTCTAAAATCGTATTTTATCATGATATAAAAGCAACTAAGGAGCACAGCTGGCTAGCAGCAACTGTGCCACCTGAGGCTGCCTGCGGTGCTTTCAGAGGCGCAGCCCCGGTGGGGAAACGAAAGCGATTAGCGGCAGCAGCGAGGGGCCCGCCCGGTGCGTTAACAAGGATTTCTCTTCTTTTCTTTCAGCCTCGGAGCGACGAAGTGCCGTGGACCCACATCCGGTACACAGGT
>NW_009210018.1:0-96684 GCF_000690835.1 Fulmarus glacialis
AAAAATATGTAAGTACAGTAGACTCAGAAAGCACTAAAAATCAGGGGGTTATGCTGAAAAATTAACATGAAGTAAGCAACTGAAAAATGGAGGAGGCTATTACAAAGTATCTATGCATTTTATGATTTTTTCACAGGAGTTGCCCTCACAAGAAAACATGCTGCAGAAATGCTTTAGACCAGCATAAGACAAGACACCAAAGTAACTTTAAGACAGATTGTCACACAGCTACAAAGGTCTGGGCATTCAGGAAATTACAGAACCACTCCAGGCCACTGTGCCTCACTAAGCAAAGGCTTTATTGCAGATAGAGGTGTTTAAGAAAAACAAAACAAAATGAACCCTAAGTGAAGCGAAGCAGTAGGGTACTAGGTTGTACCTGTGAGTTCAGAGTAGCTGCACTAGCTGCCAATACTGGAAAGACTTCTGTCAAGAAAATACATGCTTCTCTCGTGTAGTAAAGCTGTTCTGACATGCAGACAAAATAGCAGAGAAAGGAAAACTGGCTTGTTATAAATAACTTGGAGCTGAGGAAGCCATTCTTTAGAGTAACTATTTATGGAAGTACAAGTAGACATGCAATCCACTTGGAGTAAAATAAAAGGGTCAGTTATACCACAGCAAACTACCTTTGATATTGGGCAGCTAGCAGCAGTAGTACAGAGCTCTCTTCAGATCTTACACACCCCGACTCTTAGCAAAGAGAAGGGGTGGGTAGGAAAATAGCAGATGACCTTATTAAATGCAAAATATTCATTAAATGGAATAATGGAATAATTCCACAAAAAATGAAAACAAACAAAACCAAACCAAAGTATAGGAACATCAAGTTTCTTTTTACGTAGTATAACTACTCTGGAAGCCTTTAAACTTCATTAAAATCCATCATGTCCTTCTGAACCTGTAAACTATTAAAGGTATTTATGCTACTGGGAAGGCTACAGACTATCAATGTTTGTAGGGGAAACCTAGTACCATTGGACTGGGTCTCATTTCACAGCCTGTGATAGTATAGCAAAGTTTGAAAGAGTTCCTGCTCTTGTTTTCTCACATAAAGAGATTAAAAGCAACTATTGAAAAGCAACTGTTGCTTCAATGGTTCAGCCAGTTCAATGGCTGCTTTTAAAGTGGTGCTGATAAAGTGTGAGTAAATACTGTAGTATTTATCCAGCTAAAGAAACTTTGCTGAGCTCTGTAGCTCTCATGATTCTGGGAAAAGTGAAAAAAGCAACTTGTCCGACGTGAATTCCTAAGTCTCTTCTCTAGACTCCTTACATGTTAACCTCATTGAGATAAGATGAAAGGATATTAGACTAACGTGAATTTGGCTCCGAAGAACGACCTTCAGTGATACCAATGTGGGCCAGTTTGTGTGTTTGAGTACATTCTAAGGCACAGCTGGAGCAGAGTAATTTGCCATATATATGTCCACATGAGTGAAACATAAAATACCAGAATTTTCACTGTATGTGACAGTGCAAGAATATCATATACTATACAAAGGTTATAAAGTGAACCTGTATCTAAGCCAATGAATTGAGAAAGTTAAGGTTTTCAAACAGAAATACATGAGAAAAAGTAAAAACAAATGACCTGACACTACTTTAAACGAAATACATCATTCAGTTCTCCTGTAGGTTAATTGGACTAATCTACCTAAGTAAAGCAGAGAGAGACCATCCCAGAAGGTGCAAGATAGGTTTGTATCCTAACTGGGAGTGCAAAAAATGCAATGACTTACAGTGCACAGTGATGGTGGTTGAGTCCATCATGCTTTTGTCAGTCAGAGAGCACTTGTATTCTCCTGTTGCATTTCGTCTCACATCTGTCATTATGTAAGTATCTGAGCTTCTTATACCTTCTGCTTCTCCCTGTGGATGGAAAATAAAACATTTATTGTATATGGGCATGCTAAAAACATTCATTTCTGTTGAGTTTTTTTATTATTATAAGCATCTGAAATACTCCAAAATATGTATAGACACAGCATCATTGAAGTGTAGTTGCCTACTAATAATGTTAAGGTTTATTTCCTGCATGACAGCATATTTTTAGAAAACACCTACAATTAAAAGCTTACTCTTTAATGACTAACTTATTTTAAGAGGACATTAAAATACAAAATCTGAAATTTTAGCAGAAAGAAAATGGGAAGAAAGCAAAAGACTGAAACAGTCTACAAATAAGAGCGTCAGAGAAATCACAACAGCAAAACAAGTTGTCTTTCTAAATCTGTATCTGAAATGATATATTCAGTTTAGGAAAAATCATGAAATGAAGTGTGCTGCATTAGATGTTTTTAAACAGTACAAGCAAACTTTGCTCTACCCATATCACGGTATGAAGCCTGTAAGGGTATACACTGACTTACATGCAGTTACCTGCAGAAACTTGTGTTTTGAATTAGCCAGAAAGTGTTGCTTTCTGGCTGTCCAGTTCCCCAGTTTCCACCTGACTACAACTGACTGACTTAGATCAGCTTTGAAACAAGCACAGAATGAAACCCTAATTCGTATCTCTTAATCCAGAAAGAGATTTACCAGGGTTGTCACGACACCCCTAAGTCTTGCAAAGAAACCACCAATTCCAGCTCTCCTTGAGAGAAAGGACTAGTATTATCAGGCAGCAGGGAAACTGAAGACAAGACAAACTGGGGTGTTTAGCTCACTCACTGTGATCCTGGAGCAAGGAGAGATCTTTTCCCTGGCATACAGTGAGTTCCTAGGGTGACTCACTGAACCTAAATGTCTGTTCTGAGATAAGAGGACTTCAGCTCCTAGTTTCCCTTGCTGCTCTTCAGCAATTCAAACATGCCAGGAGTCCAAAGTAGATGAAGATTACGTTCAAAGGGCGACATGCAGTTTTTGAAATACCTGAAAGCAGGCCACTGCTTTTGGCCTCTCTCAAGATCAGCTCTGCTCACTACTGCAGCAGGAACAAAAAAGGGATATAAAATAGGAGAGAGAGAAGCAGGACATGGGAAGCAGGACGAGGAATCTCAGACTATAAAGCCACATCTGTCTGTGGATTTCACCAATATTAAGAAGATTAATGGAACCAAAGCCTTTATTTTTTGCAATTTGCATCTTATACATTTGACAGATTTGTCCTACACTTTCTCCTGTGCTGTTGCACAGGTGTTGTTACGCCACCAAACAATTAATTAATTAATTAAAAGACATGAAGATTCATCTGTGAAAGTCCAAAAAAAGCTGAATTAACTTCCTGTACTTTAATTGCTGGATCTTTGGCTGTTATGACAATAGGTGAGGTGATTTTATTCAAGGTGCTAAACCCCTTTTGTCAAAACTGCTTCTTATCAAAATATCTGATGTTGGGAAATGAAGCCTAACAATTTTTAGTAGGTCCAAACCCCAAAGAACTTTGGGCCGGGTGGGGGGAAGGAGAGGTTCTTTCAAAATTTTTTGCCAACTCGGCTGAGGCGTTCTCAGAGAGTCTGATGTAATGGCCAATGTCTATCATCAGTTTTAGTCACATGGAATTCCTTCCTTCATTTGTTATAAAATCACGTATAACTGACACATAGCAATGTCTGTAGAAAGGGATGATACAGAATATTTCACGATGCAGTGACAGCGAGGCAGGACTTACTGGAATGTAAAACAGAAACTCCTGCGGAGGAGGGTTGCCATTTCCTGAGCACTTCAGAGTGATGTTATCGCCTTCTTTAATGGTACCACTATGTGACAGCACTTGAATAGTCACCTTCTCTGTTGGATCTGTGAAAATAATGTACACATTTAATAGCTTCTGCAAAAAAACAGACAGTGACATTATACCTATGATATTCATGGCCGAAGAGTATGCCATTTTATCATCAAGCAGGTATTTGCATGTGTAGATCTTTTTATAAAAGAGCTGAAGTTAATCACACTTTCTGTATTTTTGCAAATGAAGTAAGTGCAAAGAAGTCATATGATATAAAATTCATTCTTCTTCACCAAAATACATGTAACTGAAACAGCAATGATTACAACCATATCACGTGCTTAAAAGAAAAAAACCCTGATCAGTATGAACAGTTTCATGGTGTGATTTCATTATGAGGGATTAACTTCTCCTCTGTGAAGCTCGCTATTTGGAGGACTGCAGCAATCAGAAAAACAACTGACGCTCTCAACGCCTTGCGTTAGTACTAGATAATAGCCTTCTTGCATTAAAAAGAAAGAAATATGAACTAAGCGACTATGTTCAGCCTATTCTATATGCTGATCACTACAGGCTTTCAGAAAGATGAATTTGGTGAACATAATAGGACCCTTAGCATAGTCAACAGAACTGTAAATGTAACATACTTCTGTCATGTTCAGTGAAGTTGAACTATAACTTACATTTCACTTTGGTAATTTTTTTAAGGCAAAGACTATTCTTTCTAAGTAGAAGCCTAAATATAATTTTTCAAAACCAAAGTAAAATGAACAAAATTAAAGGAAATAATATGGGCAGATAAGTCTCACTGTTTTAATTTCAATGAATAAATAAAATTCTACCAAAGATGCCAGTCTTGCATTAAGACATAGTACAGTGCTCCTTATCAGACACTAAAAAATTCTACACAGCAGAGAAAGCCTTGCCTGACAGTTGATTTTTGGGTGTTTAGTGAAGTGTGTGCTCTGCAGCCCTTCTGACCCTTAAGGCATTCATCATGTCTGTCTTCTGCTATGGGATTTCTCAATAACAGGAGCTGCATTCTGCTGTGGCCTCTCGATGACTGAGAGCCCTAACACGGCTTCTCACTCCTCACAGGAGTGGTGGCACTGGGCTTCAACAAGCCACATCCTCCCTCCTTCAGATGCAATAGCCTCGGCTCCCTTCCATGTCCAAACAGCTTCCAGCTCAACACCTTCAGACCTGAAGTACAACTTTGCCTGCTTAGGAAAGGGAAGTCCAGCATCTCTGCTGGTGTGGAATAGAACAGATGCGATGAAGTAGCCGGCCAGGAATCACATGCATGCCTCTTGGTGGCTGCTGGGCCAAAAAACCCAGTTTCAGGGGCTGTCTGGTGAGCTAGCCTGCTGCAGAAGCTTGTCTCTCCCTCCGTCAAGTTTATGTGAAGGTGAACAAACGTGAAAAAGTTTTCATGAAGGATGTCTAGATATACCCTGAAATTGTTTAGGCTTTGTCTCAGGACTGAAAAGGGATGAATTACAATGAGAAAGACTTTAGGACTTTAATTTGGAACAAGTTTTCCCACACAGATGAACTGAACTCGATTAAAAATGGACACAATTAAACAAGAATGACACTCTTGCAAACCACCATACTTTCCTGTGGGAATATCTTACCCTTCTATCTACTGCAATCAACCAGGAGAAAATTTTTAATTTCATTCTCTAAACTGGAAAAGAAAAATAGATCTACAGAAGTAAATAGCAAATGACTAATTAAATTGTTCTCTAAGCTGAACA
This sequence comes from Fulmarus glacialis, assembly GCF_000690835.1. Lineage (NCBI taxonomy): Eukaryota > Metazoa > Chordata > Aves > Procellariiformes > Procellariidae > Fulmarus > Fulmarus glacialis. The sequence goes on from NW_009210018.1 coordinate 5,430, forward strand.
GGTCACCCTTCTGAGGAAGACACAACCTGATGACTGGAAGACACAGTGTTCAACGCAATGCTGAGTGCTGCTTAGCGTGAGTAACGTGCTCCCCTGCTTTCACTAATAAACAGGAGTAGCCTAGTGAAGGTACATCTTGCCTCTCCATGGCACATATCCCTGGCTTGGCCCATCTTACCTTGTGTTTTTGGAAACCTGAGACTTTGTATCCGCTTTCTGCAAGAGCAAAATTCTGGGAGCCAGCACCAAAAGGCAGTTATTTAGTAAATGAATGCTGCTATCCCAGACCCTCCATGGCCACAACTGACATAATTCTGCATAATTTCAAGAAAAATACCAATCAATGCTGGAAGCAGCATGAGTACAATGTGTCTTTGAGTCTAATCTGTTATGTAAAGGAATTTATCCATAACAAGACAGACGCTTAGCAACAGGGCATGATTGGAAAGTTTGCCTGACAAACATTATCTTTTTTACACTGATTAATGCTGAGCAGAGCCCAACACAACTGGAGTCTAGACAATTTAGATATCTGAGATACCATCTAACCATCCAGCTCCAGGAGTTCTCTTGCATTACTCATGCTACTTTTGGTAGCTTGCTTGCTACAGCTGCAAACCAGAGCCCACAGGTAAGTACTGATAACTACTCCTAGATGAGCTAAGTTATCCATTTCCAACTACCACCCAGCTCGGCAGGAGCTAATTCACTCGTCTTCTTATACTACGTTACAGTGGCTGGCTGTTTCCAGGATGACAATTAGCTATTAAACACTTGAGTACTAGAGACTGCACTAACCCAGAGCTAAAAAAAACAGTAAAACATTTCTTAAATCCTGACTGAACAGGTCTTTAAAAAAATCTTGTGCAGGCATAGTTCTAAGCTCTCCCCATTTCTTTATGATAAATGGGTAAGTCGCAAGGAATCTCACTAGATACCAGAATGAACAGCAGGTCTTCTTTATTTTTTTCTACTTGTTTCAGAGATGCAAAACATGATAGTTTTGACAGCCCATCTGAAAAAAAAAAAGGCTGAAAGAAAGACTTCAATTTCTTAGAGTTGGAGTCTGCCATTTTTTTAATCTGCATTACATTTGACTCATAAAAAAATCACATTTATTAGAAAGAAACTAATTAGGATCACTGAACCAAATTAAAAAACAAAAACAAACCAGACATGTCATTATCATCAACTAATATCAGTCAAGAAATCCATCTGTTGAAGCTTTGGATGTCTGTTAATAAAGAGTTTCAAAAATTCATTTGGAGATGTGTTTGAGCAGAGTAAGGAATTGAAGTTACAGCAAATGAAAATACTCAGAAAGGAAATTGGATAACCCCATACTCTAAAGCCAAACAAAGTTGATACTTGAGGCCTTTTCAGTGCTGAAGGGTGTGCCTGCCTCCCACTGTTGGCTAATTAGCAATACAATGATACCCATCTCTGGAGGAAGAACTACCTTAATTAAATTGTGTGTTACTAGACCAGGATTAAAAGAGCTAGTCTAGCAAACATTAAATCTTTAATACGGAGTGCACGTGATATCTGGCGCGTGACTATTCTACAGTGCTGTGCAGCCTTCTTTTTCCTTCACGTTGGGTAGTTCTTAATTGCAAGTGCACGTAGTACACGCATCACAGAAATCTGCAAGAGCCTCATCCTCAACAGGTGAAGTAGCCTAATGCATGAAAGTGGTGGCAGAATGGCGACAGCAGAGCATCTCTTGGCAAGTAACAGCAACAAGTGCTTTCTGGTCATTACACTTTTGTGACACTACTGTGAAATCTGCCATTCACAGTACGAGTTATTGACGGTCATGGGGCTCCACAGATGACAGAAAAAAACCCCAGTGAAATTTGGTACCCAACTTTAAAGCAAAACAAAAAACTAAAAAAAAAACCCTCTTGCTTTAAAGTGAGGGGATAGGTGTCTGCAGGCTTGAGATCTCTATGTTATTTCCAAGGATAATGGTTACTGTCCCAGACGTTTTTTCCTCCATTAGTTCTGCCGGTTGTCATTCTGGAGAAACAGCTGGTGAAAATAAGGCCTTAATTTACTCCGGCTTCTCTAGGTGAAAACAATGAGCAACTGCTCCAAGGTTTGATTTGATTTGACCAAGGTCAAAACTGATCCCCTACTCTGCTGCTCAACAAACTTCCCCTGTGAAGAAGCAACTAATCATCTAGGTAGAACATACCCTGCCACTTCAAGCCTGCAGCTTTCGTTTTCAAGGCAATGGAGCACACCTGCTAGCTGGAGAAATCCAGGCCTTATAATTTTCTTCGTATTCAACTGGATTACAGAGTTGTCACACAATGTATACTAAGACCCAATTAGATGTCTGGACTGCATACTTGGACCCTATCATTCCCAAAATAGGGACTTCTCGTTTATAAGCTGAGGTAATACTTGAAGTGTACAGAAAGATAACACCTGACTGGATATCTTGCAGATCTTCTTCTGTTCCTCTTCATTTTGCTATGACCTGTTGCCTTCTACAGGCCTTCAGAAGTGTCATTTCACAAGACTTTGAAATGCCTCTTCTCCCCTCTCTAACTGCTACCACCCCCTCTGACCTTTCCCTGCCAACTGCCTGTTTTGTTTATTCAAAGGAGAATTACAATTTCCACATCAGTCAGTAACACAGTAAGGGAGTTGCTTTAGGACTTAGGCCAACTAGAAGTAATTTCTTACACCAGTTCTCTACTCAAAAGTCTACCAATATTCAAATGACACATTTTAAATGTAAAAATCTGCATCTTACAGCTGTAGAGAAGCTACTGCATTTTGTGCACGGCAGTCCGCCAGCATTAACTGTTTGGTGCCGACTCTGCAAAAATGAAAAACATTTGAGTATACTAAAAAGTATATTGTGTATTTATTGCATATTTCAGGGGGCACAGACAGTCACTCTGATCAACCACTCTAACTTCTGTTAAAGTTCTGAAAAGCCTATTTCACTGTAACTTTTTGTGGATACCACTTTCCTCTTGTCAATGCAAGCTTGATATTCAGTATTCTACTGTTAGAAGGAAAGAATTCTCAGGTAAACCTGAAGGTAAGTAAAAATTACACAGACACTGTACTCGGACCTTCTTGCTACAAACCAACTTTGAAGAAACCATCTCGACAGCCAAGCAGCAATGTCTCTGTAATTTTGTAATCTGTCTCTGATTTTGCTTTTTCCCCATGAGGTAGACTTTGTATAGCAATAGACGTTTTTTAATAACTTACAGTGAACATCGAAGACAACTGGTTCAGACTCTATTGTTTTCTGGCCAGATGGTCCATAATATGTCACAATGCAAGAAAACCTGGCATTTGCATCTTCCTTTGTTGGCATGTACTGAAGAGATGATGTCATGGTGAAGAGTCCAGTTGATCTGTCCACAATCTTTTGCAAATTTATGACCACAACTGAAAAGGAAATACTGCTTCAGTGTCACACAGACAGAATTTGCAACCTTTTTCCTACATTTTGTTGCCTGCTCTGTATTTATTATCAGGCTGCAAACATGCAAGCAACATGACAAATTACCCGAGAGACTCTACGAACAGTTTTCCTTCAGTGTTGCCACTGACGTATACCAGGAACGTTTTATCAACAACATGCTCCTAACATACTGTACATTTAAAATAAAAAAAAAAAACAAACCTAATTGCAAACTGGTCGGGTTTTTTAATATAAATCTCAGCTTACTTTGTAAGCCAGAAAGAAGGCCTCAAAAATGCTGGCAAAAACAATTTTTAGGATCACATTTATCACTTAATTTTGTAAGCATTCTCTATTTTCTGGAAGGTAAAATATTGTGGTCTGATCAGCCTGTCAAAATCAAAGTTGAAAGGGAGGGGGAAAAAAAATGTTTTTCCTAAATATCCTGGAGAGTAAATACCTGTATAAGGAGACAGTGATCTACACGGTCTAAAACACAGTATTGGACAGGTGTGAAACTGGGACAGTTAATACCTTATAAGAAGTTGGGTATTAGATACAGGTTTCTACTAGCTACATAGGCTCAGAATAACTTTCCAATAGCATTAACAAAGACAACCTTCCACCCCATGATACGGTTTTAAAGCTGGAACCGAAAGAGAGATATTATAAGGTGTAGCTTGGGTGTCCTTCCAGTTTCATCTTTCCATGTGAGTAGTCTTCCTCAAAGGAACAATACGTTAGACTAAAGCAGAGCAACTCTTATAAGCACAGCTCTTCACACATGCACCTCTCTGTGGACTCAGGGACATTGGCCATTACTGAAACGTACCTTCTTCCACGGGCTGCAAAACTCTCCCATTTTTGTACCACGTAACATTGCCTTCGGGATAACTATCTCGTGCGACGCACTCCCCGAGCTGCAAAACAGATAGGAATTATCCACCGTTTTTCTCCACTATGTTTTAGTATAATTCTATTTTCGCTTATGCTGCTTTGGCTAAAAATTTCTAGAAAGTTTAAAAATGCTTAACCCCAACCATTTTTCTTAAATAGGACAAATCCCATCAGTGAGGCTTAGGTACAATTTGGAAGAGGGTTCGGTGATGGGTCTAAGATCAGGATGGCCCTTGCTTGCAGAATCAGGCAGGGCTAATACTGTGGCAAGTAGTGGCAAGGGAACTACTCTGTGCTCAGCCTGGCTATAGACCACTATCTCTCACAGGCAGGTGTGCACGTACAAACGCATGTACACGCACCCTCTCTGAGCCTCAGTCCATCACCTTTCTCCATCTTGATCGTAAAAGGACTTCAGGCAGCTGTCAGGCACATAACTTTGAGGGAGAATACTGCTCTTACCATTTGTAGCTTCTCTGTTTCCAAGAAGTCTGCTTGATGTAAGATTTCTGGTTGAGAAGGTTGTTCTAAAATACAAATAGGATGAAAGTACTAGTGAAGGGAGCAAAACCAGCTGTTTGAAAAACAGAAGGTTACTAAAAGATACATGATCTTTGAGACTAAATAGAACAATCTGGCCTGGTATAGTCCTACCTACACTTTGCCATTAGAAGAAGAAAAAGCGAGATACTTCTACCTCAATATTAGCAAATGGATTGAAAAGGAAAAAACATCATCTTAAAACGTGTCATACTTTCCATTATGAATTCCATGCTTTCTAGCAATATATATTTTAGCCAGGCAGACTAGTTCAGCACCTGGGAGGAGAGAACCTGATCTGATCTATCTGATTTATATGATACACATGCTGGAGAAGGAACTAGTGGTACAGAAACTATAGCAACAGAAAAGTAGCTTTACTGTGAATATTACTGTAGCTGTCACGTTATAAAGGAACAAATTCAACTTAATCATTATTCTAATGTTTATTTTTCCTAACTGGGTTGTTATATTTAACAAATTTAGATGATAGAGATAGGTGTAATTACTTTAACTGATTCTGAGTTAGTTATGACTCTCTCTCAAAAAAACCCCTTTTTCTTCAGTGCCAGTATGTCTTCTTATTTACTTTTATTATGGTAGATGGACCTCTTAGCTTGCCAAAGTGGAGGATCTATCAGTGTTTCCATCATAAAAAACTACTTTCTAGAGACTATATAACTTGTCTGTTAAAATAGTTTGGCCTGAAGCCCGGAATGCAAATTTTTATCTCCAAAAGAGACAGTTTTCCCCACAATTTTAAAAGAAGATGGGGGGTGGGGTGGGGTGTCAATGTCAAAGAAAGCCTCTGCACCGTAGCTACACTGCTTAAATAAGACTACACATTATACACTTTTACAGACCGAAACATCCTTAACCATGCCAGCTTACAGAACCTGTTTTCCAAAGCAAGCTCCCCCTGAAATAATGCATGTCAGTAATCCCAGCCCAAAGTGAACTTCACACCATCTTGCCAAAATCTCAGAACACTGATGAAGTTACTAATGTGCAGGTGTATTGCTCCTGCTGTCGCAAAGATAGCGAGCCTACATGTTTCCACAATAATCCATTTGCTCTGTGTGCGTGTGCACGCATGTGTGTGCGCGCGTTTGTGTGCAAACAAATGCATAGATATTCTTCGCTTGGAAGACTACGCCAGGATGGAACAACAGCACAAAAGGGAAATGAAAGGCAATAAAAGAAGCTATTCATTTGACATTTTCAAACAACTTTGCTTGTGGCAAAAAACCAAAAAACAAACAAAACAGTCAAAGCTATACACCAAGACTATCAGAATTTCTTCAAAGGGCTAACAAAGATTTTTTTTTTTTTTTAAATATATGCATGTTTATTTCTCTTTTGTTAGTTTTAAAGGAAAAAGGTTAACCTATTTTCTGTAAGAACCTGTCAAGGACAAAGCATTTTCATGTCAGTTCAAGCAAATTAGGTTTTACAAGACTATTAACAGGCCTTCTGGTTCAGATTTTCGAGTCCCATAAACAGGCATAGTTGGCTGCCTGTCACGGTCACCATTTGATCAAACCACAAACCACACCACCTTCCCCCACCTCAGCTTTGCGTCCTTTCATCTCTCATCTCCCCCAGGAGCAGTTCGGGAAGACCTACTCTCTGCTTTGGACTCCCCCCGCCCCCCGCAATGCTCCTACCGAGGGAAGGGGAGGACCTCCTGCTCCGTGGCCCCTGTAGGGCTCTCCCTGCTTTGAGTGCTCTGGTGACCGAGCAGATGCTCCAGTTGAGAGGCCGCCACCTGCTCTCCCAGAGCAGCCTCCGATCCCCACAGCCGCAGCATGTCCACTAAGGTAATTCACTATAAAAGACTTATTTGGCATTTACTAGCTCAGCATCTGAAGTGAGAAGAAATTTTAAACTTGGCAACAGCAGAGCCCACTTTGGTGGGTTTGCAACTTCAGCACACTGCTTATCTCTCAGCTTAAGAGCTTGCCAGAGTACTTTGCAACTCTATATAGGCCCTATAATAGGGGGGAAAAGAGCTCACTGCCTGCAAACGCCAAGCATCGGTGTAGCAGGACAGCAGCTCCTGTCCGCTGGGCTGCTCCGCTTTGGAAACTGGCCATTTAATTCCAGAAAAAAGATGCTGACAGGATCCATCTGGAAAGCTGGTAGAACTTGTTTGAGTAGTCCAGCAAGTGAGACTAGCAGGTGGTACCTGTGCAATGAGCCATTTCAGCTCGTTAGTTCTGAGTTAATCAGGTAGCACAGCTGAGGATGTGACAAGCTCCAGTGAAACCCAGCTTCAGTCATGACTTCTGGGATACAGCTGAGTTTCAGGTACACAAGACTTCTGGTTTATGAGGGTTCACACTGCTGCAGCCTAGCTATGTACCTGTGATTCAACGAGCTAGAAACTCCACTGGTTACATAAATGAAGCTTGCAGGCTACTCTTAACTCTGTCGTAATTAGAACAAGCGAGCAAGCAAGCAATAATAAAAAATGAAACCCTAAAAACCAGACTCAAGGAAGTTAAATGCCAAGAAACATTAAGAGAACCCTAAATAAAGTTGTGAACTGAAAATGAAAAACTGCAAAGGTAATTTTTTCTTGCAGTGCTAAGTCGGCCATATTACATGAGTGGCATCCTCTATTCTTATCTTCCTTAGGAAACAGAAGCTTTCTCTATTAGTATTAATGCATACAACAAAACATACGAGCTGTGCGCCATGGCTGAGTTAGCATTGTGTTAATATTTAGTACAGAACACAGTAATTCAAGCAGTTAGCATTTCGTTTCACCATATACCACTGTCTCATCTACATATTTACTGCGGTGTGATAAGTAAACATGATAATTCTTTATCATTTCTTTTGAAGCGCTGTGTTTACTATGCGTGCTCTGAGCACGCTCCTCCCTGTTGTCACTAATTCGACTGTTCTTGCAGTCAAATCGAAAGCGAAACGAGGGAAAAGAATTACTGTTGACTCCTAATCTAGCTTCAAACTCATTTATGCCACTGACAAACTTCTGCCTAGACACGACTGACGACTCCCTGACACCTTCTCCCTGAGAGAAGAGTAAGGGTGCCCTTCCAAAACATGAATTCATGTTTTTCAAGCAGAAGTGTGATCCGTTTGAAACTGCGCATCCCTGCAAGCAACACGCTCCCACAATAGAGACTTACTTTGACTGTGTAAATCTGCATGTGAAGAGCAACAAAGACCACAAAAAGCCATACAAAAACATGAAGCTGAGGAAGATATCCACTGCATTTACAAATGCTAACCTTAGCCTCAGCAGACCTGCGCCCCTAAAAAGGAGTAACGGACGCCTCCGCAAGCGGAGTCAGGGCTTGAGGGATTACGTCTGCTCTGGATCAGCGCCAGGAAGAGGCCAGGTTTGCCCATGCTCTTGTGCAAGCTCAGAGCAGGACTGCGCCTCAGAGCACTGGGGTTCGCACTGCGGATCAGCCTTGCAATCGGCTTGTAGCAGTATCAAACGCTAATAAACTTTGGTGCGCTCTAAAACAGAACTGCAGACTGGTCTTTCTCCTGATAGTTCAGCGGGGGACAAAATAAGCTTTTGGGGCTAGCAACTCGTTTTCCAGCCTCTCGCTTGCTCACTCACAGTTCATGCCGTTGCATACTAGCTGCTCGGAGCTGGTTTAAACCTCTCCACTGATCTAATCCTGCAGACCGCACACAGTTAATGCTTCCCTCCTGCAGAAAAATTCGCTCGGAGAACAAATGGAAAATAATCAGTGCTAATTTTACATTTTTCATTTCCAAGGCCAAATGACATCACATAAGTGAGTCATTATCAAAGCCTAAAATTCTCTTTGAGCCAGCACTTATCATGAATAAACTGCAAGTGCAGGCAGTCCTGTTATATAAATGCCACCAGTAGATTACATTTTTGAAAGCTGCAGAAATTTGCTAGTCTTAGTAATTTACTCAGCCAAACTTACTTTCTTGGTTTTAATCTTTCCCTTAAACAAAAGTTTCCATAATTTACGATTCAGATGCTGATGAATGTTAACGGTAGTAACAACTAGATTTACTTACTGAAGACTTTAACTATCGTTGGCTCTTCGGAAACATCATCTTCTGTAACTAGCATACATACAAATCTCTTCTCATCACTGATTCTTGCATTCTTGATGGATAATGTATAGTTTTCTGAGAGACTCAACCTGTCTCTGTAGTCTGGTACATCATCATACTGTACATTTTTTTTTGTTGATGATCTGAAGGCAATAAATACTGGAGATCCATTTGGCATTTCCTATAATAAAAGGATAAACACCTCTATTTTGCATAAACACTCATTTAAAAGTGCCTGAAGATTTGCAATTGGTACAAGCCCATAATTTAAAAAAATCTGAAAACTACACCAGATGGCTTTTTTCCTGATTAATTTCTGCTGTATAAACAAGAAATTGTTTAACTGTAACACAAGAGGTAGTTTAAGACTGCTGTGGTACACATTGAGAATATAATCAGTAGAAATAATTTCAATCCTTTGGCTCAATCTCAGCATGGCATAGGACTTTCTCTGATGAAGGCTGGTGGTTCTGGCACCACCTGCCTCTGTGTGTATTAAAAAGTATTTGAAATAGAAGCATTTGTGAGCTAGGCTCAAAAGCTTCAGTTTCCCTTTTTTCATGATCGTTTTACATATTCATATTGTTTGTCTGGGATATTCAGACTTCATTCCAAATGCAGGATTTAATCAGGCATAACTGCCTATTTTATTCTAAATTAGTTTTCAGCGGGTTTTTTTTTTTTCCCCCTTTGTTTTTAAAGGACCCAAGAGCTTGTGGCATGGGAGTATACATACAATCAAATATTGTTATTTATGCATCTCAGGAAAATCTGCAAAATACCATTTTCTAGACATCCTCCTTATATGAATAAGTATGCAGTTGCCATCCTAAGAAGGAATACAAAGTTGACAGCCTTGCACAAACCTACCATATCAAGAATTTATTTTTATGAGAGACAAAGTTACAGGCTGAGTTCTGCAGGATTTCATTCCCCGCCCCCGAGCAGGGACAGACACTGTCTGCCTTTAAATAAAGTGAGGTAAAAGGTTGACTCCATTACATTCAGTATTGTGCTGGGGGCTGGAAGAGATTTTCCTTCCCTTTTATCCCGTGCACCTTGCAGCACTGATGCGAGTAGTGTCCCCAGCACAATACCTCAGCTTGACTGCAGAGCCCACAAAAGCATGATGATGCTGTGACAAGAGATGAGTCGTGTCAGAGCCCGGCAGGGAGCAGGAGGCAACAGCTAATATGAAGTTTAAATTCCCTTATAGTCTTTCTCCCTCTCCCACTTTTAACTCTCGGATTACTCCAGATGTCTGTCACACAGGAAATAAAGCTTTGCCTTGACTCGATACACGCAAAGTTGGCTGTCAAGTGCAAACGAGCTCTTAACTCTGCAGGCTTACCTAGCACGCGAGCACGCACAGGTAGACGCTGAAGGGAGCAACACCTGCTCCTGCCACGGTGCAAGTCTCCTAGTGCCCCCGGGCTCCCACGAGCAACCCGAATTGCCACTCCCAAGGCAGCAGAGCAGAAAACGCAGTTCCTCCTTCTTCCAATGAAATAATCACCCAACCAAAAAAACCTAAACCAAATCCTTCCCCTGCTAAAAACAAGTGTCACCATGCTGGGAGCTGCCCTGGGAGAATGGGTATCACTTTCACTTGCTTGTGTGGGTTGTGTCAACAATTTCATACAAGAGCAATTGGACAGGCTTTTCTGCATGTTAGGTTTCATGTCCCTTTCCATTTAGGAGAAGCTATAACGTCTCCATTTGCGTCTTGGTACTTGTCCAAGATGAGCAATCCGAATGCACCGGAAAGAGATAATGCATTTCTTTTCCTCAAAATAGCCTTGCATCTTCATACAGACAGACTTCTTCCCAAGAAAAGTCAGCAGACTAAAAAGCACATTGCAAAACATAGGCCCTGCATCTTCTGAATGCTTGTATGAAACAATTTCACTGTCCCTTTTAGGGAAAGGTCCTCCACAGACTTCTGACTTCATTTCCCAAAACATGTTTGTGGAGCAGGAACTCTTGAGTGGATGAGGGCTGCAAAAGCTGCAAACTTCCAGATCCAAGGGAAGGAGCCAGGGGGGGATTATGAAACACCCCCAGCGGCAGACCAGTTTGCTGTAAAATAGGGAGGTGGATGCCATTTAAAAAGAGAGAGAGAGAGAACTATGTAATTTTAAATCCACTGTCAGAGTAAACATCACCTATTATTGCTGGTAACATTTTGGTTTGAGCACGAGAGGAGATTTAGATGAACTTCACGGTAGCAGGAAAACCAGTTGTCCTGATGTCAGTCTCAGAAGCAAAAGGGATTTGGTATCCTGGTGGTTTCTTCCACATATGCTTCCAGGCTTCATTTGACTTTCATACGCTTATTCTCCTTTTGGCCCTGAATACCGATCGCATACAGGAGAAGCACATCCTGCGGTGTTCCTACTGCAGGCTGAGCGAGACAACCAGGAGAGCACTGGCATTTTTGCCTCTGTTCTCCACGTGCCAGAAGTGGCAGAGTGAAACCACCAGCAACTCTGCTAAGGTCAGCTCTGCCCTCTTCTTCGCTATGCATTAAACACATTGAAGCATGAAACACTATTGAGTGGCTGTCAGATCAACCAGCGCTGGGGACAGTGCTTTCCCAGGGATGAAGCACGCCCTGCTTCAGGCAGCCCGTTTCAAAAGTATTCAAACGTACAACTATGGCTCTGTCAAGTGAGTGAGACGCCACTGGGTAACACGCCAGATCCCTAATACAGGTTGGCAGAGAACTCCCGAATAATTATTTCTCTTGAACAATGAGATTAATTCCTCAAACCTCTAATCTATGCTTGGCAGAAATTATGCAGATTGGAATCTTGCAGTCTTACAAATACAGGAACGAATGTCTTCGTATCTGAGGCAGAAATCCTATCGATTGGAGTCTTGTAATCTCACACACAAAAAATACACATCATCTTATACCAGCTCTAATAAATGTAAAGGTAAGCTATACTTACATATTTCCATTTTCCAAACATAAGACCATCTGGTACTTCTAGACGACAAGGCATAGTAATAGTATCTCCATATACTGCATTTACTGTGTACAATCCCAGAGCTGGAGGAGAAACAGAAAGAGAGGAAACAATTTTAAGCGTTTTCTTGAATTCCCATATGCTAGCTAATGTTTGGTTCACAGCTATTACAAAAGCAAAGCCACATCCTTTGGAAATGGGTATTTTCCAGCATGTAGGATTTATCCCCAAACCTCTGACAAAACAGGATTCCTGTCACTAAATTTGTTTACTTAAACATTATGACCTTTTCGGACCCATGTTTTCTGCTGCAGTCAGTGGGAGCCAAGTGGATTTTCAAACAGGATTGCACCTGCTCAACTGGATGAACATGTACACTACCATCAGTATCCACAGCTATCAAACTTAAAACTTGAAAAGGAAAATCCCTAAACCTTTATTTTCTTCATCTGAAAAACCAGCCACTTCTGCCTGGAGAGCTTATGTTGCAATGTAGCATTGTGAGAAGGCCAGCACACAAGTGATATTCTGACTGCTGCACTACATAAACGCTTAGAAAAGAAAGAAAGTGAGTGTTATTTAAGTGCTGGGTTCCCTTAAAACTGGGAAACAAACTAGCCTGCACATTTAGATTTTGGAAAAATGAAGCGAAATCCTTCTATGAATTATTTAAGAATAGCTTTTTTGAAAACCTCAGCACAATGTTATCGTACTAACGCATACAAATTTACAGAACAAAACTGACCCACTTATTTTCATTGTCCAAAACATGTGAATTGAACAAAACCAACAGACCCTAAAGTGATGTAATGTTAAAACGCAAAGAAGTTTGAAGGGGAAGATGTTACAACTCGGTGCATTTGCTGTAACGCAACTTTGCTTTGCGCCTATTTTCCATAGTTCCCCCTGCTCTCGGTGATGCTTGTTGCTCCTTGCACTGGAGGGAGGTTTTGCCTCTGGTGCTTGCCCAGTGTCACTGAGCAAGTGCACTGGCTGTCTGCTCTCACCCACACGTCTGCGGCTTTTGTCAGGTTCTTCTGCCCAGAGACTCAGGATGTCCCCCTTTGCTCTCCCTTCATTTGCAACCGGAGCTACCAAATCAAAGGCTTGCTGCGAAAGAAACCTTATTCAGGAGAACAGTAGGATGCTGGTGATATAGCCAGGGCCGCAGAAACACCCAGGCTTCTAGAGACATTCGTTTTTCCAGAGATTCAGCCCTTCTTGTTAGAGCTGGAAAAAGCAAACCTGTTCCCGTGCACCCCCAAAAGACCAGAGCCACAGGCCCCTCATCTTTTCCCGAGTCCTGAGATAGCCACTGGGACGACCTGACAATTCTCTTGCTTTCTGCATGTGTGCACTCTATAGGGAGGTTTTCCCGAGGGTTTTTTTTTTTTCTTTAAACAAAATCATGTATTTTCAAAGAGCTAAACACTGAATTCCTTGCCTACAATTTAAATTAGAAAGACTCCAGAGCATTTTTCTCAGGTGAGGACTTCAGAGGTCACTGGTAGCACCAGCTCATATTTATCATTTGTATCACAGTTAGGTACATCATTCACACTTTAAGGATTGCACGCTCCAACTTGCTGTATGGTATACGAAGACCAGCTGTTTTCTAAATGACAATAGCAGTTGGTCCACTAGATGGTGCTGAGTAAGTGCAAGCTCTGAAAATGAAACAAAATTTTTGTTGAAGAAATCGGCTAACTTCAATTTTATGGAAATAGGACCAACGTTTTATGAAATCAAACTATAAATGGAAGTAAACTTCAAAGCTGGAACAAATTTTTCCCGTGGCCCTCTCTTGCACTCATCCTCATTCTGATCTCCAGGAGGGGGACAACAAACTTTGGCTTTGCAAGTTTGATCCCAGTTTTCATTTCTGCTAGAGCTAGAAAAAACAGTCCTTTCTGGTTCCTCTCTCCCACGGGTGCAAAATTACAAGAGACTTGCAAATATATATTCAGTTAGTAAGCTGGTTAGTACCCGTTCAAATTCCAGTCAAGTGTCATTCAGTAATTTAAATTCTGTAATGGTATTTTGCATCACATGGAAAAACAGAAACTGCTCCTCCTGCTAGGAGATATTCCTGGTCATTAGGGGAAAACAAAATGACCCTGTGGGATCCGTAATGTTGTTCTCTCCTAGACACCTGCTTAACACCTGCAAGTTGCTAAAGTAACAAGTATATGCTACCAAAGACTAGACACACAGCCTCAGGTGTGTGAATGAAACTGTTCCTGGAACGGGTTCACATTTAGCATTTGGAGCAGGTAACTGATGAATGGCCTGATAAAGAGAAAGACTGGCCTCTGATTTGAGAAGAACTTTCACCTGAAAGGCACTCCTCAAGATGGACACCCCCCCCCAAATCATGTCTTGCCATAAATTCTGCCTAAACTAAAATCATACAGTTTTCTAGGAATTTGTTAACACCGAACCAGAAAGACATAGGTTTTACTTTAAATACAAACAAATGGTCCTTACAAGAATACAGAAGGTCATGCTGTAAAATTTTCTCCTTCCACTTCTGTAGCAACAAATCTAGGACATTTAAGGAGTGCAAACTAGTTGAATAACTGCAAACTTTCACTGCAGAAACTGCAGTAATCTCCGCAAAACAACTTTGCAAACTTATACATTTAAGAAAAAGCACCTCAACAAATTTGGAAATTCCTCTCTCTGTTGCTATATTTGTAAAATGGTGGGATGAAAAAGAAAATAGAAGAAAATGATTGCTTAACTATATGACAGTTCAAGGCCCTCGTACCTCATTAACTGCAGGAGGGCACAAAAGCAACTGTAGGGAGTAACACTGCAAGAAGTCACCGGACATCACGCCCTGCCTCGCTGTATTTCTGAGGCACTTTTCTGGAGCTCCTTAAGAGCTCAGCTCCCCTACATGATTTTCAGTTGTCACTTTCTAAAACTGAGCCAGCGCTGTTAATTAACAACACTAATTCAGAGGCAGGATCTCATCCCGTGCATGCCGGGAGAAGCTCTACTTGAACTAGCTATGAATTACACCTGTATACCAGGTTAATCCAGCTCACTTTCCTTCCATGTCTTTACATACAGGTTTGAGCAGGCTGAGATTTAACCCAGTTCCCCCTGTTAGATCCAGTCCTGAAGAAACTCTGAACCAGATTAAACCCTTCCACGCAGGTTCGATCACGGGAAGAAAGCAGCAGCATCACGAGGTATTATGACTCAGAAAGATCCCAGCAGGACACTGCTAAATTGAGATGGCATTTACTGTTGATGCCATTAATTACAGTACTTTCCACACCACCATGGCAGTGCTAACTGGCACCCTTCTTCATCCCCCCTCAAAAAAAAGGGAAAGAACCAAACCGTATCCACATATTTGGGTGACAAAACAAAAAGACTAACTGGCTTAAAGGCAGAGGAGGTGCCTGTTGTTATTTTAGATCCTTACCAAAAGTATAGGATGCAGGTCATAATTTGGACTAATTATTCTTTTTAAATGAACAGGGTCATATAAGAGGAATGGATAGAAGGTGAATATCTAAAAATCAGGATGCTGATGTTTTTCCAAGGAAACAACAAAAGCTGTAGGAAGGGTGTGGAAAGTAGCCATGTTTTCCACCTCTACCTTCCATTTGAAATACTTTGAATATTTCAATATTTTTCTTGCCACAAACACCTTTTTAAGTGCTTAAGAACAATGTTTTTGTGACAAATGTAAAAGAGACCAAGGGCTGTTCAGACCCTTTAGATGCAAGATCCACTGGAGACTATGTATCTGAAAACTATGACTAGCAGAGGTACTGCCCAAAACTCATCTTCACCGGCTTGCTCGGCTGCCTCATAGCACAACTTACTTCCAGTTACTAAAGCAATGGAAAACCGGGCAGCTGAGTCTCCCTCAATACCCCGGAGTTCACCGATTTAAATTATGTTTTACATCTACAAAAATGTCCTGTATTTTCCTTTTGCACCTATTGTTTTACTGATGATGCTCCTGCCCCAATAGGTTCCGCAATGATGCTTTCTATTACATTTTCTGGACCCAAAGAGCAAGGTCTCATTACCAGAGAACAGCAGGACACGCTGGCCACTATGGTTCTTTGTAGCAATCATCAGCAGCAGCAGGCAGGGGAGGTCAATTAGCAGCTTCTGGAATGGAAGTGTCCAAACCCACTATTAAGTCTATTTAGCACCTACTTCGGAAACTGTAAGTTAGGTTTGGCACTCCAAATCTTTACTTGAGGCTTTGGCCCTTCCATCTTATCTTCAGGTAGCCTAGATTAGCTTGTACGTAATAGGTGGTGGGAGGCTAAAAAGCTCTGTCTAATGAAAAAATATTTTATTAAGTTGCTTGTTACCAGCTCTGAAGTAGCAACAGGAGGATTTTTCTTTCTGCCCTCCCCACCACTTCCTAAAGGGATTTCAGCTATATAGGCATACACACAGGTCCTCTTGAGCATCCATTTAGGTACCAGCCAGGAAACGTCAGCATTTCACAAAAACAATAGGCCCAGGTGCCATTTTTTCAACAAGCTCAACCTTGTGATCCAGCTCACTCTACTGAAAACAAGCCTCTCCACATGAGTTACTACAGGCACTCTCACGCACAGCTCACACAGACGTGCCCTTGGTCATTAATCTCCTGATACAGCACAGAAAACACAAGATACACTTCAGGATGTCAAAAGACTGGTTAAAGCAAGCAAAAAAAAAGTCTTGCATTATCAAAATTCATGCATATGACAGCCCCCGTTTCAGTTTGGTGGCTACGATCATTCCTTGTTTCATATGCTGGGCATCAAAATAGGGAAGCAGGGCAAACACTTCCAAGAGAATTCAAACATTGATTATCTTCATCGTACAAATATGATTAAAAACAAGAGTGTGTGTTTGTGGATATGTTAGCTGATACAGGTTATATAAACAGTATATTGTTTCTTATCTCTACCTGTTTAAATAGTGAAACAAATCCACACGTGGGTGACTAGGACTTCAAAAGGACTACTAGTTACAAGAGAATCATCAATATTATCCAAGAGGGAAACTAACTGCAGATAAACATATCCAACAGTATTTAATGTAACATACACTTGTAAAACAACATAACAGAACTTGCTGAAGGGTTTCTTCTACTTTATCACAGTATTCTTTCAATGAGTTTTAAACCCTGAATAATATTAAAGCGCAGGCAATTTTAACACCAAAGGAAAAAAATTCTTTATCATCTTCTAAGTACTGATGCAACGGACAGCAATTACCCTTTGGAATCATCACTGCTAACTTGAGCTTTTTGAAGATGAGAAGTAACTGAATGGGAATGCACATTCGGGGGTTGGTGGGTTTTTTTTTTTTGGTAACTCAAAACATGGTTGCGACTCTGGAAGATGTTGAGTTCCTTTTAACAAGCTGGTCAAAGAAACACCTACTTAACTCCAAAGACACAAGTAGTCAAACCCACACAAACAGGAGCACTTATGTGCTTAACGCTGATTTTGGCAAGTACTCAGGCAGATTAGGGAGATGGGGCTTGGCACCCAGCAACATCAAGGCATCAGGCAGTATGTATCAGGAAACGGGCAGGGTATTTAAAGCTAAAGAGATACTGACCAGAGAGCAGGCATTAAATGCCAGCAGAATTCAGCTATCACCACCCTACAAGAAGCATTGTGCTTGTTTAAAACACACAGAGTTTCTCCTTATGAATGAGGAAAAAATCCTGAAACATGTCAGCACTTCAGAAACCCTCTCTCCTATGAACACTAACAACTAATATGCTCCTACTCCTTTCTAATTCCATATAAAACAAGTGTTTTTCTTATCAGTACAAAGAAATGAGCTATAATTAGAAACTAGCTAGGATGACCTGTCCCATCCGACCAAGGCTGCACAGGCTCTATCACCTTATCAATAAATAAATCCTCAGCCCCCTCCTCCATCTCTGGTCTAAAGGATGGAGGTCAATGCATGCTTCTCACTGGTGTTTTGCTCTATAGATCAGCCAGTCGTGCACTGCATGGGATGCACAGTTTTGCTACACATGCATATAGC
The DNA here is from genome assembly GCF_000690835.1 of Fulmarus glacialis. Classification (NCBI taxonomy): domain Eukaryota; kingdom Metazoa; phylum Chordata; class Aves; order Procellariiformes; family Procellariidae; genus Fulmarus; species Fulmarus glacialis. The sequence continues at coordinate 23,388 of NW_009210018.1, forward strand.
TTGGCTTTCTACGTAACCCTAAGTGCGAGCTCAAGGCTGGGACCTCCATGAGTTTAAGTCCAAAATCCCACAGAGCACTTTAACCACAGCCTTCAAACTCCTACAACATGACCAAATAAAACTCTGGGTGCCGAATGCCTGTTCACAAACCAGACTACCCAACGGTGTTTATTTCACTGAGGGCTATTTCTGCTCTAAGATTTCAAGACATCCAGCTGTTTCAGCATTTTGGGGACTATTTTCCCCACTTCCCACAGCAAAACACAGCTTTCGCAGCTGTACGTTCCCTTCTTATAAGCTTTGCTTTTAGCTTGATTTGGAACGATTTTAGCACAAGCTTTTGAAAAGATTGAGAGAAATTTCAATCTGCAAGGCAGAGGTCTTAGAAAGTTCTGTCCTTCCAAGAACAGATGGTTTTGTAGTAGATGCTACAGCGCGTAGTTCACAGGGGTTATCATTACTGTAAGCTTTACCCTAGGGAGGTTCACACTGGAGCACTTTTCTGAACATTTTCTATCATCATCACTGCTAAAGGAGTACACTGGAGCACATACAGAAGAAAAGCTTCTTCAGTCTGAATGTACCAAAACACCTAGATTGCATCTAAATAACGATGACTAATAACCTTTTGTCAGTTTAGGAACTTCAAATGTTATATATAGAGCAATAATCATGACAGTAATCATAGTCATCAAAATTTTCTAGGATTTTTGATAGGTATGCAAAAGAAACTTGAACATAGTCATACTCCTTTAAAATTAGAATGTCCATCATTAAATGCATTATCGTTGTCACTTAAAGTAAAAGATACTGCTTTCCAAGTCAGCAAAGCTTTCAAACTACATAAAAAAGCTGTTCCTAGCATTAACTTCTGCAAAGCTTGAGACCAAATGAGCACTTCAAAGCTCAGTAACTGATGCAAAATGCTACCGCAAAATGAATTACTGGTGTCAGCACATCAACCTTCCTACCTTCCCATCTCAGCCTCTGTTCCAATACCCAGCTCCAAGAAGACAAAGGAAACTGCTAAGACCAATAGCTCTGAAATTGGACCAGCAAAGCTCTGGTTTGCTTGGCAGCAGTAAGCGCATCTCTGCTTTTAATCCGGTCCCTTTTAAATCAGGAAGGCTCCAAAATCTACTAAAGAACTGGAAGGAAAACCCATGAAAGCCACCAGTGCCTTTGTACCGCATGGGCTTTGTTACAGCAAAATTTTCCTTTCAAAGGGAAAGTCCTAAGCTTCTTTCCACAAACCACCGCCCCAAAACATCACCTGTGATTTCAATGGCCTTCTAATCACACTGTTTTATGGAAACCCTAGCTTTTGGCTCAGAATTGCGTAACTCTATTTCTGGATTCGGTGCTAATCCAAAACCAGTCAGATTTGTTTTGCAGGCTGACTTGCAGGTTTAAATTTTCAAGTCCTTTGAGCAAATCTTATAGGTTTTAAAAAGTTACATATTTACTGGTGTGGCTGTAAGGAGGAAAAACCACAAATATTTACAAATAGGACTTAGGGAAAAAACATCTTAAAAATGCGTGAATTAGTATAAGGCTAGCAGAGACAATGTTTCCACAAGATCTGGGTGGAACCACGACAAAAGGCATGTTCACCATTGGCAAGTTGTGGTCAGCATCAGAAAACCCAGTTGTGTTTTTTATGAGCACTGTACAGTGGGAAAAAAGCTATCTTTCCTACAGTTGATGCTGCAGCTGAAAGGCCACTGATCATTTACTTTGATGCAAATTTTTACAAAACATTGCTTAGGATAGTTCTCATAATTCAGAGGAAGAGATAAGATGGCCAACATATCTACTTATAAATACTTCTGTTCAAGATGATTAAAGGAACTATGATTAATTTTTTTTTTTTAAACATACTGGAAAATTTAAAATAATTTATTAAAATAGTTACCAACATATGGTATGATTTTTTATAAACAGTCTGGCACACCTGTCAGGGAAGCGAGTTGTAGCTTACTAAAGTTTGATGATACAAACTATCTGCCAAGAGATGAGCAGCAAACGTGGGAAAACAGTTTCTGAGTCAATACTGCAATGAGTTTCAACTTTAAAGGGTATACCTAATTAGGCAAAACGGGATCAACAAAGCCTTTGTAGCTTGGTGAAACACCTCTCCCTCTTTCTGAGGGAGCAGCCTCTGGCTGCTCCTGCAGCGTATTTCTGTTACGCTTCTCAGTTGCCCTTCCAAAGCACTTTTCCATTTGCTAAAACTACTCCTATTGTTTATCTTCTTGTTATGCTAGTCAGCAATGCTGCTGTGTATCCAATAGCTTAAAGGGACTTGAAAGTTTCTATTAAGTCAGATAAAACCTGTAGCTCAAAAATAATTATCTAAAATCCCCTACTATATTTTCCTATGAATCCTTTTGTCCTTTTTTTAAAAAAGTCAATAGACAGCATACTAAAAAAAGAGCTGGCCCTCTTGCTTTTTCATAACGGGATATTGGGAGTGTGGATCAATACACCCCACAAGCTAATAGTGCAAAAAACCCACATAATTTATACATAAATGCTGAATAAAAGGCTAAAGAGCATATGTTTTTCATATTAGACCTGTAAGAGATTCTGTGTTGGTACTCTAAGCAAGAGTATATTGCCCTGTCATCCTAGATTTTAAGTCAACGGCAAGTTGGCAATGCACCGAAAAAGGAGGCTATTAGACCTGTAAGATATTCTGTGTTGGTACTCTAAGTAAGAGTATATCGCCCTGTCATCCTAGATTTTAAGTCAATGGCAAGTTGGCAATGCACCGAAAAAGGAGGCTGAAATTTTGCCACTTGTACCCTTCCCTTTGCGCGTGCTGCTGCTTCACTGCGGCAAGAGCGAAGCTGGGAAATGGGGCTGCAATCATGGTGGCACTGGAGTAAAGACGGCAAAGGAGGCCCAAACCTGCCGGCTCCTTCCAGGGGCGCCTGGAAGCACACAGTCTGTTTCTCATAGGGTGAGACACTTGGGCTCCCTTCCTAACACAGCCATTAACCTCTTCCCATCAGCCTGCGCAGGATTAAACCAAAGAGAAGAAGCAACCACAAGACAAGGAGGTGGTCACTGCATCCTACTTGGTCAACTGCTGTTTCTGGGAAGGGGCAATCACAGCAACATGTTAAGACTTCACTGTGTCCACCATTTAACAAAAAACTGCACCTGAGTCCCGGACCCAGGGTGCTCCACTCCAACTATGGAAAACACAGGAGAGAAAAAAAAAAAAAAAAATCTTTTCTTTCACACACATTATGGTCCACATATGCTAGTAAAGTATATGTTAGCTCTTCTATATACAACTACCCCTTTAGCTCGTAAGTAAGTACATCCCTTTAGATTTTGGTCTGTGAAGATCCACATAAGCAGATAAAGAGGACAAAGAGCAGATGGACCTTCCATATACAGTTGTTTTGGAGTTAGGCACTATCTAAGAAACGTATGCCTTTTTGATCTATGCTCCAACTCTTGCACCAAAACAGAGGAAAAATAGTTCAAGCAAGCCCCTAGCTTTGGAAAAGCAGCCAGTAAGCAGCATTTTCTTCCCCCTGGCATTGGCCAGATGCAAGGAAGCACACAAAGGCTACAGTATCATAGGAAAGTCTGACCCTGAATCCACCTACTCCCAATCAAACACACGGAAGGGCTCCATGGCCACACTGGCAGAGCCAAGAGAAGCATTGAAGCTACTTGGTTTTCCTCACTTGCTTTCTGCACCTTTTCTACTTTCACTTAGTGAAAATTGCGTCGTTAACATACCTAAGGCTTGGCAGTGCAGTAACAGATAGGAATTATCCATACCTCCCACTACGAAGGTAAACAAAAATACTGAATTTCTTGGTAAGTGAAAACTTAGTAACATTTTATATTTTACAAAAAATGTACTTCCCCAAACATGTATACATTTCTTCAAGCATGAAGGAGTCTCAAGAGAAAAATTAAGGTATCAGAAAGCAAATCAGAGGATCATTTTGCAATGTATGAGGCAAAAAAAAAAAAAAAGAAAAATCACTGATCTAGTTAAAAGTAAATAAATGCAATGGAAAAAAATTAGGAATTAGGAAAAGCAAGGTAACACAAAAAATTAAAAAAAATAATGTAGTTAAATCAATGCCACCACAGTCCTCCTATGCAAACAAATCTCAACAACAGATACTGTTCTAACCACTTTCCTCTTGTGAGTTGTCTGCATTCTGCCTGCAGTCCTCCTTATTGGAAGGGGCGCTTCCCTTCTGCCTGTCTAGGATCCTTCCAAGTTGAAAATTAGTGCCTGATAGTTTTCAATAATGTAATTTTTTTAACCATGCTTGTTGTTCCTCTACTTCAAATAATGATTTGCTCTGTAAAGTAATCCTAAAACAAAGAAAAAGGTCAGATTTCTACTATTCAGTATGTTCCAGATCTGCAAACCTCACCCTCTCCATTACCTGCACATTCACCTGGGCATTTGCTTACTCATGCAAAACTATCCTAAGGTTCAGCTTCCCAGCTTCTGCTGCGGGCTTGCTACCTGCTATCAGCATTCCCCCCTGCAGCAAACGGCGTTTCCAGCAAGCAGAGAAGAATCCATGTGGAGAAGGCATCATTTTTGCTTCTCTTTCTTTATCAGTGCTCTGAACCATTTGCAGAAGCTCCAGCTGTATTCCTGTAATAATCCCACACAGCCCAATAAATAAGAAATAAAATATCTGGTGAATGCAAGTTTAATTGGCAACTTGCAGAAGTGCACCAACGCAGCTTCCACTGACACTGTCAAGAAAGACACCCGAAATCGTGCATCCAACACTGTGTATCACGGAAACATGTTCTTCCTACCTGCCCTTCATCAAGTCTGCGGGGTCCACAGCTAATTAACAGGAGTATCCCGCCACACTTCCATACTGCAGTCACACTTACCAGATCTGCTGCTTGGTGGTTTTAGCAGTGTTTATTCCCAAAGAAACCAGCTAGATTTCACCAACAGAGCGAACCACAACCTGCAACTGTAATGTGTGCAGAGTATTATTTTCAGTAAATGAGCTTCATTTACTTGTGGTGAAACCATGAGCTAATCACTTAAAAAAAAAAAAAAAAAAAAAAAAGCGCCTTACAGAAGTCACAACTTTAAAGGGCATAGATGAAGGACAGATTTATCCTTCCGTAACGCTGAGTGGGTGGAAAAAGCTGTACACGCTTTCAACAGAAAATGTCCAGCCCTTCCAAATTAGGGAAGTAGATTGGTAAATGGAAAGCATCAGCGTTATGTGCCATCAGGTGGCTCCGGTTGGATGGACACCCCCCCAGCTGATGATAGGCTTTTGGCTGCTCCGTCTGTTTTCCAACTGCGTTCCCGACTGATAAGGGCGAGGACGAAGCAACGCAGATGAGATGAATATAGCTTCCCCGAATCATCAACAGGTCTTTGTTACCTGGAGACAAGACCCATCATTTCACTGATGGCACAATAACATAGGTGTGAGGGGGGAAAAGCTCATTGAAAGTATAATGCTATAAATCCTTATGATTTATGCTAAAATAAGTGACTGACAGCTCCTTTGAGGCTCTCTTTAGGTTTAATGGGCTCCTTACAGACATGGCTTTTTAAATTTCACAAATGCCTGTAGCCAGCCCTGGTCCTGGTATACTGGCAACTGTAGGAGGATGAGCTGAAGCAGATGTGCACTTTCACCAATGGGAGAAATCAGCATCACCTTCGTTTCTGGAAGTTTCGTCTTTGCCTGCCTTTCTTAAGAAGTATGCTGAAAATTAACAGGTGTGTCAGCAGCATAAACTGCAAACTATATATAAAAAGAAAGAGTTAACATTACACAGACACTTATGCAATGGTGAAACATAGACACACGGATATGGAAATATCTAAGGCTGGTGTGACTTCAGTGCCCATCATTTCTACTTGTGGATATTACTGACATGTGTGATGGTATGAAACACTGCCAAATATCAGGGTCTGTTTCCACCTCATATGTATTTACGTATGTATGTGCATATATAAGCTAGCATCTGATGTGCTATTACTTTTCTTCTTTGCATGAATTCTTTATTGTTTTTACAAAAAAACCCCATTGCTTAAAATAATGCTGCATACATAAAACAATGCTGGAAAGGACCACACAACTGCAGCTCAAATCTGGTGGATAGGCTCACAGCTTGCAATGATTTTCCAATAAAATATAAACATTAGAACATATAGGTACTGTCCAGTCATTGAACAAATTGCTGCAAGTCTCAGCTGCCCTCTGGAGAAAACCAAGAAGGGTTAGAAAATGCAAAGTATGGTTCCCATTCATTTTTTAAATTAATACACGAGTTACTTTCTAGAATTTTACACTGTAGGCATTGCTTTCTGCAAATACACTGTTGGTATAAAGTTTAAAAGCAGCAGCATACTTTGTAAGCCCTATCTGTAGTCCCAAAAAGGGTACCAAAGAGTTACTGTAAGTGTGTGCAAACAGAAGCAATACAGAAGTTCAATCTTTCAAATCTTTATGCACATATTTATCTTCAAAAACAACTAGTCCCACAGCATGAGGACCAAGGCACAAAACATCAGCATTACTACTAGAAAACAGTTATGCTGACTAGGCTTCCCCCCCTATCATTATACATACTGTGGTAGCTTCCTGAAAGTCCAGGACCCCCTTTATAAGAGGCACAATCAACCGACTGCTCAGGGACCCAACCCAGCTCAACCTTCAGTGGAGCACTTCAGGACGCCCGTGGAGCCACTGTTACTTCCAGAGCGTAACCCCTGCTCAGCGAGCCCCCCGACCCCAGGCATGCAGCACATACCTCTGCTACAAATAAAACCTGGTACGTGGTTTGCAGGAACAGAGAAACTTTGACTACACTACAGTGGCTTTAGGGAATGCGTTCACTACATGCCAATCGTTTCGACATAGTCCTGAACAGCAGTATCAGAAACAATAGCAGCTGCACAGACTTGGATACTTGTAATTTTAGATTTCGATGTGAATGGTTGAGTAAACAGCAAATCCTTCAGAGTAGCCCACCTCAGTTAGATGCGTGGCTTCCAGCGCAGAGTGGCCACACTTACGCTGTCATTGAAATTCTCTGTAAACACATACCTCATCATGAAAGACGTCCGCTTTCTCTAAATACCTGTCAGAAACTCTTTGTGGAGAAAGCAATCGTGTTTTAGTTAGCAGGACAGCTTCTGCAGTGCATTATGCCCTTGTAAACTACATTAATGCCCAGCTACACTTTTAAGTACGGTTCAACATGCTGGTTTGACCTACATATTTGGGCCATAATTACCAATTTCCTTATCTAGGTGCTGCTGCCGCCCATATCACCACTCCTCCCTGTGCAGGAACACAGAAGACAGGTCTCCCGAGTTGTTATTTTGATTTGTGACAGGAGCTTTTACCTGTGCACTGCTAGTTATCCATTTTTTGACAATAACCATGTACTCAGAGCCTTACCATTTTGCAACAACCGTCAAAGACAAGGTGTTTGCTACATAGGCCATATGTTGGCCAAGCACACAAGCTACTGCAATGCCAGGCTGAAGCAGATCACCTACTGAAGGGCAGAGCCTTTGTGTGCATCTTTATACCACAGCACTGCAAAGTGAACGAGAGGTACCTTACTTCCTTCCTAAGAGCCATCTTGTGTTTTCTGCAGACGAACAGCATTTGCACAGGGCCCGGCGAGGAACTGCTTCAGCTTTTGGTAAGTTAAAAGCATCCCCGAGGCAGTCAGTCACAAGTCGTCCTGCTGTGCTGTGGCTCTCCAAGCCATCGTTCCCAAAGGGGCTCCTGGAGCACCCACTACCTACAGCCCTTCCTAACCACTCCTCTGGGTCCAGAGGAGTGCGACTGTGCTGGATATTTGGCAGAAAACACTTCTGAAATAGAAAAACAATCTCACAGCTACTTCCAGTCATCTCTTAGTGTCAGGAGGGGTGCTAGGATGGCTTGGGGGGGGCAATGGATCTGGCCCCCAAAGTCAAACATTTGTTCATTTTGTCTTTTGTGAGGAAGCAGAATGATTTTTAATAGTCCCCAGCTTCTGCAAAAACATGCACGTTTTTAATTAGCACACATATTTAAAAAAATGCTCCTAATTATTCTGAAGAAATCCTGAAAACTAATTATTGTTCTGGAATCCTTTTTCCTTTTTGGAGCCAGATGGTGCCATCCCTAAAATACCAAGGCTAGAGAATTATTTATGTGAGCTTTGACCATGTCTGAACAGCTCAGGGAATGATGTATGTTTTTAATGCCCTGATACTGACAACAAGCCTTTTTACTCTAAATTAATGGGAAACAAATGTCGCACGGTGAAGATAAAAGTGACTTTGCGAAGTTTTATTCTTTAGAAGTTGCCTTTTTTAAGAGACCAGGGTCCTTGCAGAAATGTCAGTATTGGCTTGCCTGACAGAACGGAGGGATGCCATGGCACGTGCATGTCCTCGTGACGTGTGTAGTACGGGTTGTGTGTGCATGGGGGGAAATCAATAGTATTTGGGATAACGTATCTAATTTCGGTCTTAATTGGGTCTCGCCAAAAAAAACCAACCCACCCCAAAACCCCGCAATACAAAACCAAACAACTAACCAGAATAACCCAAGCCACCCTCCAGCAAAGTAGCTACTGCCTTTAGTTTCTCATAGGGACAAATCAGTTTTTTAGGTTGATTTGCTTTGTTTAACTTTTTTATATGCTTTTTTTTCCTTAAATGCATTTGATAGGCAAATTTAGTCTGAAAGATAGATGTTGACAGCCTAAACCAAATCCACAGAATTAAGTGACAGCAGTGAAGGGGCTGGGTTTTGAGACCCGATGCAGCCTCCGGGTGTAGCCCCCCTGAAACAGGGCTTCAGCGCACCCCCTGCTCACCAGCCGGTCCCCGGTCGTTCCTTCCTGCCAGAGCAGGATGGGGACCTTCGAACAGGAACCCACAGCTTCTGTGCATGAGGGCTGTGAACCTGGACCTTCAGAAACAGCGCTCAAAAGTATCCTTTTAAAAGAAGTCAGTAAGAGCCTAAAAATCTCAGACTTCCCACTTACAGATTACTGTTTTCACCAATGGATCTGCACGCAGTTTCCCATGGACGTAACCGCTATCATACTTGTTTTAAAACAGCAAAGCAAAGGTCCGCAGACACACAACGCCTTGCCCACCGTGGGTGAGGAAGGCTGCCAGCTGCGGCAGAGCCGGGACAGGTAGGAAGAAGCCATGGACAGTTGGCACAAAGAAGCTTTGAATCGGGTGACAGACCACCAGTCTGCAGAGTTGTAACAGGGTTTCTGCAGCACCATTCACATTACACCCTTGGCATTAACGCAAGACACCGTTTAATAAGCATTATGCCTCTGCTTTGAGGCTGAAATACCAACAAGTCCCTAAAAGTAGCTTCACGCCTGAACCTGCCTTCTGTGCAGCAACAGCTGCTCCAAGAATTATTTTTCCTCTCTAGACAGTCCATATAAGTATCTGAAATTGGCTGCTGCAGTATTGAAATGAGTCCAACATAAAATTAATATCCATCATAGCTACTTAAAAAAATCCCTCAATATATTAAGCACTCTACAATCAAAACAAGGCACCTTAAATCAGCCTGAATGCATCTGAGTAGGTTTTCATTATCTAGATTTATCTTAGGTACATGTCATTTCTTTCTCATTAAATTGCAATATCAGTCATTTTGTACATATAAAATATTAGAACATATTTTCTTCTCAAAATGACCAAAATGTGATAAAAGCCCACACAATACTTCCCTTGCCTTGATGTTTTCAAGAGAGTACCATATGGCTTGTCTGAATCCCTCAACAAGAGGTTTCCTGAATTCAAAACTAATTTGATTTGGCAGCTCCGTCTTTAGAAAATGTGAATTCCCATAACATATTTTAAATTATATTCTAACAAAACATCGTTTTCTTTTCATAAGTATGAGCAAGCTTTTACACATTCTTCATTTTCATTGTAAAGGAAAATTCTTCGGCTTTTAGAATTGGCAGTAGTACTGTTTTCAAACATTGTATCTCTGCACATTATTAATAAAGTAATATTTCACAGGTGCCTCCATGCCTCCCCTATATCTCACTATATTAGGCACTCCAAAGATCTGGAGTATATGGTAATCTCTTTCTTAAACAGCCGTGCAATCTAAGTAAGAAAGAAAAGCAAAGGAGGAGAAGAGCCTTATTGAAAACACTCTTCTTCTACAGGGAAGCTGCAGCTCAAAGCTCCCGTGACTGGCGGAGGCCAGGCAGGCAGCATTTGGCAAGATGGTTACTTTGGGTTGGGTTCTCCACAGTCCTGCTACAGAAGACCATCCTTCTTAGGACTTGTCTCACAGACCAACCAAAGTAAGAAAATCAACAACTAAAGGCTTTTCTGAAGAAATCAGCTTACGGGCCCAAATGAAATGCAGCAAAATATTCTGGTTTTGTCCTGGATTTCGCACCAGGCTGAGATCACTTCTTTATTTCTCAGGATAGATACAATAGCTACAACAGAAATTGCTGTTTAGTTACACTTCAGAGAACAAAGCAGTTTGTCATCATAGGATGCTTCTGTACTCCTAAAAAATAACTGGAACACAGTTAGTACGATACACCTTCTCTAGGGCTGTGTTAGAGGCTTTTCCTTCCACCTAAGGAAAACGAAGCTCGCGTGATTGTGGTGCTCATGGGTACCCACACAGGAAGACAACGGGTAAAGAACTTGACAATTTTCATTAAAGTTTCACAGGGAAATAGGACATACTTCATATCCAGAAGTGTCGTGAAGCCGGGGGGGCGGGGAATAGCGGCCAGCTGAGAAAAAGGCTGCAAAACAAGCTTAAATTGACAGGCTACCACAGCATCCACCCTACAGAGAAGTCTGCAAGGCTTCCAGGAGGAGACAAGCTTCCATGGGAACCTCCACCGGCTTCATCTCCGGAGGACAGACCGATGGGCATGAAGCCATGGAAAAAATAGCCGTTATTAGCTCTACTGCCCCTCATTTACTTAGTTACCTCCCTGCACCTCTGTTTTCAGTCGTTTCTGTGGAGAAGGGTAACCTGGCACCAGCCATCAGGCTGCACAGACGTAGCTCTCAGGGAGGCAGGCACCCGGGAATGTCACTCCCAGTGTAATGGACAGACAGCAGGAAGATACAAGGGAGCACCAACCCCCTCCCCAGTACCTGAAGAAGTTGTCCAGCTGAAATGATCCTTAACAGACAAGGTGAGCTACGATTGTAGACGTGTTTTTCTATCCCCAGCTATTAAGGGACAAGATAGTGGTATACTGTTCTAGCAGAAGAATCACTTCACTAAAGATATTATTTGAAAAGCAGGAAAACATAAGGAAAAAAGGTCTTCCACCCCAAAAATGACATTCAGGGAACTCAGAGGGTGCAGCAGATTTGCTCTATCAAGGCACAATCCTAACTAATCTTACAGAAGCAATTCTAATTAGGCAGGAAATGAAGAACGGTTCCTTTCAGGCTGGCTGAAAGAACGGTGGATTGATTTAAATCAAATCACTGATTTTAATCATGGATTTAAATCAGCCAAGCAGGACACCTTGATTTAGCTCATCAACTTTAATCTTGTACTTTTTACTTTTTTCCTAATGAAAGCTCATTCATTTTGTTAAGATAATGCAGGGAATTGTAAAAAGCGCACACTTTATGTTAAAATGGATTAAAATTTTTATTCTCACTCAACACTGATGACTTGTGACTATAAAGCTTGAGCTAACTAATTTTTTAACAGAGTTCAAAAGCATGACTTTTAAAAATCATTGAAATTTGGAAGCTCATACGTGAAACACATTGAAAATTATTTTAGAGATTGTAATAAATTTAGGCCTTGATAAATATAAAGGATTTCTGCTTCGTTTTCTTCTAAAACTATTTAGGCAAAACACCCCAAACTTGCAACATCATAGACTTTTATCTATTTGTGTCAAAAAACATTAGAGCCCAATAAAAGGTAATGCATTACATTATTTAGGAAAACCTATTGATAGTATGAAACCTGGTATTACCTAGCATTCTCTTAAAAAAAAAAAAAAAGTAAAAAGCTGTCAAGATACTACTGTGGCCTCTGTTAATAAGGAAAAAAAAAAAAAAAAAAGAAGAAAATGTTGGTGCTGGGATCACAACACTGAACTATTCAGAGTATTTGGAATATGAGATAGAAATCCCAATTAGATGCTACCCAGAAAAAAAAAGATTCATAATGTGGGGAAAAATAATCCAAAGCAAGTGTCAGCAGAAAGGAAAAGAACACGTATGGACAGCACTCGTGCTGGAAAACACCCGGAGGTGACAGAAGAGCAGAGCAGATTTCATGTGTAGGTACTTGTAATACAATGTGGCAGCAGTGTAGGCAACAACAAAGTGTATTAATAACAATGAAAAAAGAGACACAAAAATGATTTAAGGAATGTTTCAGGAGGGTGGGCTGACAGACACGTTCTATCTGGTACGCCCAAGCCATTACCGGCGTACAACATTAGTGTTTCATTCAATATTGTTTCCCTTTCTTCCTTTATTTAGAGCCTTGCCAGAGACAAAAGTTGTCAGAAAACTCTCATTTTGTACCAACACACACCAAAACATACTTCTCCATATAAAACTCTGCAAACCAAATACGAAGTTACATGAGCTAAATACAAGACAAAAGTGCACAAATCTTGTAGCTGCGTAATATCTCATTTTAATTGTACGTACAATTCTGACTGTTTTTGTTAGGGAGAAGTTCTCGGCGAAAAATGTCACTTTTAATTCTTCTGAGCTACTATTTAAGTCTTCACCAGAGTGCTAAGGCTCTGCTAAAAATGAGCAATGAAAAAATGGTGACGCTTTATTCATTAGTCCCGCCCTCAGTAGGCATTCAAAGTTGCGGACTCAGAGCTGCTTATTTCCATGTCAATGTCTTAAGCGCCTTTCCCTCCTCCCCTTAGCTCTGCAAGGCTTTAACAGAAAGATGGGGATGGAGCCCATTCTGAATCATTGGGAGCCAAAGCAAACCTAAGCAAAACTTACAATCCCCCACAAAAGATTAAGTATGTTTGATTTGCTCAGCCATATTCTGCCTCAGCAATCTCTGAGGATAATTTTTCCCCTTTTACTGACAATGTTTCTGAATAAGAAAAGATTTACATTTGAATTTGAAATGTTAAGATAACTTTGCCATACTTTTCCTCACAAACTGCAGGAACCCGAAGCACACAAGTAATAAGAACAGTCAATCCAGAAGGAACATTCACAAGAAAAATAAACAAGCTACGGTGGGTAAATGATGAAGATTTAACAAAAACTCCAGATTATTGGCCTTCGGCGTACACGTGTCAGACAAATTAAAGTACAGCTTAAAAGGCAATGCAGAATTTCTTCTGTTTTACGATTAGGAGCTTCAGCTATTTAGCTCTGTGTATTTGCTTGGGAGATAATTTTCTAAGGGCCAAGCTACATAATCTATGCGCTAGCGGGACTCTAGATAATTGAAGTTATCTACTTGCAGCTCCAAGAGGTTAATAGAAGAACACAGCTGTGAGTTGATTTGTTGGATACTACGGCCTTGGAGGGTTGAAGACTATGCAGACATGCAAAGCAGAAAAGCTTTGCAACATCTTCAGTAGGTCCACTTTTCACATTAACAGCAGCATGTAACTGTGGCAAAAGAAACACTCTCCAAAATCATGGGTATGATGCCACCAAGTTAAGAGTGAAAGTGGTGGCACTAGGGACAAAATAAGCTGTATGAACTACAAACAGTGCTAGTATATTAGTCTGTAAGTGTCTTTTCCGCACTAACTCTTCTTCCCTGCATCCCTCTCCCCCAGTAGGATTAGACAGTGCAATTTATACCATGGACCAGACATGGTTTTGAATGCTGGATTTGTTTACGTCACCCTCCAAAGTTATAAAACAAGTTCATGTAATTTGGTGTGGATGATTCAACCTCGGTTTCCCCTTCCAGCAGAAGGGGGAGAGAGAGGACAGAAAAGCTCTCTCGATTTCAGCACTTCACTTTCTCCATTCAGTCTTCACACCTGCATCTTTTAAAATTATAGGTTTCAACTGAAAGTAAATACTCAATGCATTCAAAAATATTGAAAAAAACCCATACTATCTATCCTAAGAGAGCTTCCATAAATCACACTATTAGAGCAGGACAATGAAACTGGTTCAAATGCTATTTCTCATGGCACTGAAGACACCTCATGAGATACTCTATCATCTCATCTTACATAAAAATTTATCATACAAACAGGGGAAAAAAAAAATCAGAATGCACACCTACACCCCTTATGAACCTCAGCCTGTACAAGCTCCTCTGACAGTAGGAAAGCTGCACAGTCTTACAGCTGATGAATGGATCTTGTAATTCATGTGTTTATTTTTTGAAAATCATTAAGCTTGCTAAAATTATCTTCTAAAGAGAAAAAACATCAAACCTTTTGGTAACCAATAAAACCCCAAAAGATAAAGAGCATCTATTTAGTAAAATAATAGCTATTCCAGCTGGTTTTGGCATACTTAGGTGGATACACCTATGCTAGGTACTGTAGTCAGTGCAAACCGAAGACTTTTCCCATTTTCCATCACAGCCAGAACTGCTATGTGTAGTCACTTATCATATGAGAAACACATGCCTAGGAATAATTACTGAAAAATACCTTACTCTGTACTTTTCACCAGATATTACTTTGCAGATTAATGCAAAGCATAAAAGCTAATGATAAGATAAACTACGGATTTAGCTGTTTTCTCTTCGGAAGGACACTTGCTATGTGCTGGCACACCTGTTTCCCTGCCTCTTCCTTATTTCTTCTATTCATCTATCAAAGAAACAAACCCACTCTTGTCTTCTGGATACAGCCACTGGAGAGGAGTGAAGTGTGTATTAACAAGCAGCCTTTTGGCTCTGTCATATTCAAAGGAGCAATACGCTAAAGATAACACTCCTACGATCTTCTTTTCTACCTAACTTCATGCTGTAATTTTAACGAAGAACACATTTAAACAGGTATCTTCAGTCCTACGGCATTTTAATCCTAGGTAAATTATTTTTTAAACGTCTACATATTTATGCATTAAAACCTGAATCTAACAACAAAGGAGTCTTCTGAATAATTCTTTCCCCAGAATTATGGTTCATTACCTTAACTTGTGGTTTGTCTTTCATCAAACACAGAATGCATCATTTCTTATCGTCATTCTTTACAGAGGATATGCCATCTTAAACAGAGTTTACACTCTTCCGTGATAACAGTTGCTTCTAAACAAGCAGATACAATTTATTTCCATTTATAACTTGTTTTGCTGGTTAGAAAAAAAAAAATTCCATATGAAAGAAGCTGCATAAATGTGAAATTATATTAAAGCACTCATTACTTCTAGCAGGAAAAACAAAAACAAACCAAAAAGAAAATTCAAGTAGAGCTTATTAGCATTATTCTGAATATTTCAGGCCAAATACTAGATCTTTGATAGTTGATTTTTGCCTAAAGAAAAATATTTTTAATTATAAGATTTATACATTCAGTTTTAAAACAAATGCGTGTGTAATCTTTTTCAGATGTTGAAGTTCTAGCTATCATCTTTCTGGAGGGATAACTTTAAAATTTATATCCGGTATGAGCTGGAGCCAACATATCTGATTTAAAAATAAAGTTACATTGCAAATAGTAAGTTCAACCTTTCATGGATATATGAGATACATTCCCAGATTTTGAATGATTTAAATATACATGCCATTAAGCATACTCTTCCTTCCCTGGTTACAAAATTTATAAGCTTACTATCCTGAAAAACAAAGTGTTGCAAAGACTTGAAAATTTAAATTTTGGCATATTTCAGTACTTATGGGCTGGAAACCTAACAGCACTTATGTGTATTCTGTAACTTGCTTTTGCTACTGTTGAAAAACCACATTTGTGACCATGTTGTGACTTTTCGCCTCCTTGCCACCAGTCTAAAACAAGAGAAGAGATCCAATTCAGCTGGTCCGGGGCAACTGGTCTGGCAAATGGAAATTATGATTTACGAAGATCTTAATGCAATTCTGCAGAACCCTACATATAACTAAACAGAGGCCTATAAAGATGTCAAATCTCTGATCTGTTAGGATTCATTATTCTTTCAGCTACAAATTCCTGTAAGATATCATGGAAGGGGGAATAAAATAATATGAAAGATTTAAACCAGCAGATGAATATGGGACTCATCAAAACATTAAGAAGCTGTGTATGCACTCTACTGAAAAAACCCACAACATTTGAGATAGAGATTTTATATTTAGGGTTTCCAGAAAGAGAAAGGGAGTTACACGTAGGGTATGTATGTACCTACACACCTGTTCATGTTTACGTACAATCACACTATAAATACAAACTGATTGCACTGGAAAATCGCCTTTTCTATCTCACACTCACATAGAATCATAGAATCATTAAGGTTGGAAAAGACCTCTAAGATCATCAAGTCCAACCGTTAACCCACCACCACCATGCCCACTAAACCATGTCCCTAAGCGCCTCATCTACACGTCTTTTAAATACTTCCAGGGTTGGTGACTCCACCACCTCCCTGGGCAGCCTGTTCCAAGGCCTGACCACTCTTTCAGTAAAGAAGTTTTTCCTAATGTCCGGTCTAAACCTCCCTTGGCGCAACTTGAGGCCATTTCCTCTCGTCCTATCGCTGGTTACTTGGGAGAAGAGACCAACCCCCACCTCGCTACCACCTCCTTTCAGGTAGTTGTAGAGCGCGATGAGGTCTCCCCTCAGCCTCCTCTTCTCCAGGCTAAACAGCCCCAGTTCCCTCAGCCGCTCCTCATAAGACTTGTTCTCTAGACCCTTCACCAGCTTCGTTGCCCTTCTCTGGACATGCTCCAGCACCTCAGTGTCCTTCTTGTAGTGTGGGGCCCAAAACTGAACACAGTATTCGAGGTGCTGCCTCATATTAGTGAAGCTCCAAACACAAGAAGGAAAAAACAGGTGAGTGAACTCATTACAATCTCTTGAGATTTCAGCCTCCGAGTTCCCCCTCTTTAAATGCATGAAGAGAAGATGAAATGCAATAGTTGTGGCTTGGGTTCTGATCTCAGTTGCAGCTGCATAAATCGCTGAAATTTAAGAGTTATTCCAGATCCATACTAGAGCAACTGGCTCTACATTTTTAATGTTGTTCACGTACATTTTTAAAATCATAGTGGGAATTTTTTTTATGGCCACCAAAACAAAACATTGAAAGCCAATTATTTCAAATCCGTATGTCCTTGCCTCCCTCCCTGCTCAAGCCAGTAAACCCACCACAGCATTATCTTCCACGCTGCTTCTAAATTAATTGTCTTAAATGCACCAGTCAGTTTTCATGTAAAGCAGGGAGAAAGACTTTATGTAACCCAAATACCTTAATTTGAAGGATTTACTGCTAGGAAAATTATGTTCTATACTAGA
The DNA here is from genome assembly GCF_000690835.1 of Fulmarus glacialis. Lineage (NCBI taxonomy): Eukaryota > Metazoa > Chordata > Aves > Procellariiformes > Procellariidae > Fulmarus > Fulmarus glacialis. Next base: position 40,821 of record NW_009210018.1, read on the forward strand.
ATAACAAGCAGAGTATCAACAGCAAGCCACCACCAATCTATGAATATTACAGAAAGGAAGGTCTTTTAGCTAAAGATCTGAACAAGGAACAAGGACACTCATATTCTTGTTCTGCCACCAAAAAATAAATCATTGTGCACGCAGCACTTGGGGCAAAATGCTTTCAGACATTTTTGTGTGTGTGATTAAATAATAATACATTCTATTAAAAAAAAAAAAAATCATTATTCTGTTAGTACAATAGAATGATCTAACACTTGATTACTGATATGCAATTCAGGCTTTCATGAAATATCTAGTTTTAAACTCTGCTAGGTTAAACACTGAGGTTGCATACTTGATAAATGATGACAAACTATTCTGGCATAAAGGCAAATACTTGTATTTCACTACTGTAAAACAATTACTGATTTTCTATATCATTAGAGTTTCAGTATGAAGGGCACGATAAAATCAACTCATAACAAACCATCCATAAAGTAGTCCCAAGTTAACATGCAGAAAACAGCATAACCCCAAAATTAAAAGCTTAGCAGTAGAATCGTGACACCCACGGTGTGCCACATAAATAAAGGGGAAACAAAAAAATAGAAATAAAAGAAGTCTTGTGTGAGAAGTAATGTTTTAATAGGGTTAGGAAAATGGTGAAGCTCCTCAACAGGGAATCTCTTTGCTACATTTAAGCAACTAACTTTTTAATTGCTATCCATGAAGAGTTTGCCACAGCTCAGTACCTCTACCTAATGCAGTCACCTGTGTCTTAGGTCTGTCTGCTTTTGACTGCACACACTTCAGATCCTGTGCATGTCATCTGGCAAAATTTCCAGTTAGGAGAACAGCTCTTTATACAGCCCAGTAGGTTCGTAGAAGAGTAGCTCAATGGTTAAGACTCAAGATCTTCCTTCACAGCTCGCCTACTGTACTCACAGTTCTTCCTACCTACAGGGGTTTTAGTTATCCAAACAACATATGGAGTTAAAAGATTACTAAGCTATATAAGGAAAATTAAAAAAAACCCAAATGCTAAGTATCTTACAATAAGAAATTTAGGTGAACAAAGACACACCACCAATTCTTATTTACAGTGAGAGTCTTTCTAAAATACGGCTGAAATTCGCAAAGATAACTCTGCCTTCATCTGGCTATTTGTTTACTTTTTTTGAAGTACATTCACATCTAACCCAGGTGCCCAAGCTAGAAGACGGAAGGTGGGCAGCAGTTTTCTCGTCCAACATTCTCCTCAGACGCATATAGTGCACTTAGTTATATTTATTGGTTATTGAATGTTGGCTTTACCTATAGATCATGAAGCAGGGTGGACCTGTCCTGTAACATCCTTCAAGATCAAAATGAACTCTAAAACAAGCTGGTTTTAGAACATAATGTCTATCTAAACATATACAATAAATAACTTGCTAATGTCCACATGCTTTGGGAACAAAAGAAATCTTGACCAACAAATGCATTTTTGCACAAAGTTTTCTCCTACCTTCAGTCTTTCCCAAGTAACTCGCACGACACTCTGTTCAGCCCCTTTCAGATTAATGAATTACTTGTTTCACAACAAACTAAAAGAGATATAAGTGATTTTGTTGACCTTTGCCAAAACAGGCCAAGAGATTCAAGGTTTAAGATGGAACAATGCAGGAAGCAATGTCAGAGGCCCAGGTCCACCAAGGCGCGTCAGGTTTTACCCAACCCCAACCCTTTGTTATTGGATTACAGCACACGTGCTCCTTCGGCTGATTTGTATTTCCACTCTAGGGATATATACTCCAGGAGCAGCTGCCTCTGAAGTAATCATGAAACATGCTATTTAATCCAGCTTCTAATGGGCGTTGCAAAATAACCTCCTGCCAATGCACGGTTAGTATAAAAATTCACCAATTTCCACAGAAAAATCTGAAATTGGTCTGATAGTGACAACTCTGCGAGACTTTTCTCGGAGAGAAATGCTAATGTCAGCATTACATATCTGGGGAATAAATAAACCGAACAAACAGAATAATAATTTTTTGAGTGATTCTTTAAGTCATTCTATATGTATTGTAAGTTGAAATATGAATTTATAAACGGCTTCTGAGATTCTAACCTCTAGCTTTAGTCGCAATCAGTAAAAAAAAAATTGGTATAATTTGGCGCGCAACTGTGAAAACAAAAAGCCATTTTCTGTTTTGGAAAAACAAACCAGATTTTGCTTTCAGCTCATTCTTCATGAAGTGTGAAGTGGGAAGAAGCAGCTTTAAACTGCTGCTTGTAAGTGTCACTTGGAGGCATGGCTACTTAGAAAATTAAATCCATAATACATTATATTACAAATGCAATTGCAGGTCTCCTAGGTATTAACCTCATGTTCTAAACACAATTTAATTTGACTGGGCTGCCTGTCACAAAACTACTGAAAGCAAGATTTCATAACTTTTCCACTATGGCACATTGATCAGTTCTTCTAACAACTCATTGCTATTCCACATATACATAAAATCTCTGTGTGCAAATATCAGAATTACTCCTCTTTAGTTGCTTTTATATTTTGTTCAAAAATTGTGACAGCAAAAAGCAGTCAACAGAGTACGCATTAAAACATAGATATAATCTACTTGATTTTATAGAGATGTCAGCATATTTTTTGATCCGTTATTACAGATTTGCAATCTTTCATATTGCTCAGATAAAAGAGACTACAATTTCTCTCTGCATTTCAAATGTTGGCATTATTAGGGCTTCTATTATAGCGGCACAAAGCAACCTGAAGGCTCAGCCTCCACCGTACCAGGCGCTACACATCTCTGGAGGCAGACTGCCACAAACACCTTGCAAAACAAGCAAATAGCAGAGGGAAAAGATGAAAAAACAGTCCTTCTTCCGTCTCTCCTCCCTACACCCTCCCTGCCCTTAAAGTAGCCATGGAAAGTAGGATCCAGTGAGCAGATGCCAATCTGCTTTCAAAGTGCAGAGCTGTACCGCGGAGCTGGGACTGGCACGCCAAGCACCACTGCTACTGGGCTCCTTGGTTTGCCAAGAGACCTCACATCGCGCGCATGCTGTTGCAGAACAGGTCACACCTGCTTCTCACAAGCAGTCTCACCTGCAGATAGGAAGCTGGAAACCTCACTCTTTAAGATGGTCTTCCTCAAGTCAAGGCATGAAATTGTGGAAAGGGGCAGACCCACCTATTACAAGGGGCCAGAGACTGAAATCACTTTCTCCAACAAGATTAACCCAGGAATTAAATTCTAAATATGCCGTTTCTGTGGTACCTTTGTTGGTTGGTTTGTTGTAAGTTATGAAAAGGCATCTTGAGGGAAATGGCAGGGCGTAAGAGGCAAGGACAGCTTTCTGCCTAGGGACAGCATATTTCACAGATTCAAGAGATCTTAAAACCCGTTATGTTCAGGGGTTGCAGCCACAAGCTCTGCAACGGCGCAGAGGCTGGCTCTGGAGGACCCCAGTCAGACAAAACGGACACTATGAGCAATAGCTATTTCATGCTTCTCTAAGTCTGGCTTACACAAATGACACCTCCCTGTAAGGTCTCCTGTTAGCAAACTCCCATAGATGCTACCACCAAGGGCTGCTGAAAAATGAAGCGTTAGGAAGGATGCACAATCTGCATCCTTTGGTGCAGGATGATCAACCGTAAGCAAGTGATTCAACAGAACACCCAGTGATGTAGTGTTCTGCTCTACAGGTCTGAACACTTACCACAGGTATCTACACTATTTCTAGGCCACATTCGTCTCAACTTTATGCTTTCAATCTGAAAAGTGTGCAAAAAGGGAAGCACTGTTGGTAAAGCTGCTCCTAGACAGTAACTTTATTCTTTTTTAATACAGAGGAATAAGTAAAAGTAGCAGAAACTACAGAACAGTAAGCCTTAATAAGCCACAGATATATTTTAATTCAGTTAATTATTAACAAAGAACATTTATAAATCAGACTCCTAAAAAACGTTAATACAATCAGAGATACATTTCTGTACAAGCATGACAGCACAGCCATTAACATAAATTTAGAGAGTCAGTATTGCTTTTTGGGTGATCAAAGTGACATATAATGGAGAAATCTTGAAGTTGCCCCTCAATCACACTCTGCGAAGGTATCCAGCTCAGCATCCCAAGGTTAAGCACAACCAATTGCACAGCTACTTATGATTATTATGTCTTTACACAACAAAACATTCCCCAAAATTCCGTTGTCATGGATAAGTGAAATTCTGCAATCTGGTGCAAACCTACAGAATTAATGTATTTAGAGATAGAAAAAAACCAAACAAAAATCCATCCCAAGTTCGCAAATTCAAAGCTGCAAGTTGTCAAAATAAACAAACAATTTTTTCTTACTATCTGAAGATATCTCAGGTTCCTAGAATGACAGAAAACAAAACCGTTCTACACATTTAGAAATTACATTTTTTGAATCAAAACTTTTGAACAAGGATTTGTAATAAGATATTTAAAATCTAGTTTAACCTTATCTTCAGCTTGCTCCAGGAATTTAGGCCCCTCATCTTCGAAAACAAGCCAAATGGAGCCTGCTGAAGAGCACAGGCCCTTTGGTGTATGTCAGACAGACACATGTGCTGTAAATTAAAAGCATCTTCCCCAGCTTTTGAAAGGTGTCATCAGGCATCTCCCCATCCACCGCAGGATCCACAAGACAAGTTGTTGATAGCTACAATTCCCACACTTCCCTCACGGTTCTCTTTTTTCCTGCCCAGTTGCAGAAAATTGTAGAGCGCCAAGTGTTCCTCTTTGTGTGCATAAAACAAAAGTTCAGGATATAACTCAGCCTGCATTTCTCCAGCTAAAAAACTACCCTGAATTGGACTCATCTCCATCTGGAAGGAACACATGACAGGACATTACGAGGAAAAAGACTCACACAGGACTCATTATAGACCCAAACCATGTGCTTTTTCACTAATGTCAGTCTCTCCACATAATCTCACTGCACTCTAAAAACTGAGTATTACAAAGATAAGCTGCCTAAACACTTTTTTTTTTCGCTATTAAGCATGCCTGAAGTCCTCCATGTCACATTAAACAGTCTTGTAGTCTAAGGTCCATCACACAATTTTTAAAAGGAACAAAGTAATAAATTATTTCTTTACTCCACTTAGCTGTATTTGTTGTCACGTCTGCCAGGAGCTCCATTAACGCTCCCAGTGCTCCTTTGGTTTTCCACTTGTTGCTTGCAGGCCTAAAATGCTAACAGTAATGTGCTCCGAAAAGCTAGCTCTTGCCAAGTACAGAAGCAGCACTCCCAATTCTTCTGGTGTGCATCACTTATAGCTTTGTTTTATACTGAGTTTTTTGCAAAAGGTGGGAATGCAAAGAAGCATGAGCAGAAAGTTAGTCAAAAATACATCTTTAGGATTAGCCAGCTCTGGGTAGATACGTACCCACCCTGCACCTGAAGATGCCTCAGAATCACAGACTCGTAGAAAAGTCTGGGTTGAAGGGGGCTTTGGAGATCATCTAGCCCAACCTTCTGTTCAAAGGAGGGCCCAGATCACGTTATTCATGGCTGTGTCAAGCCAATTCGTAAATATTTACAGTGAAATACTACGTTTTTATCTAATTCTCCTTTTTAAATTAGGTAACAAGCGTAAGAAGAACACTCAAATACCAGACGGGTGTTGACTTTAATGGAGGCCTTTAATTTTGACTGATTTTCATTTATTAAGTCTTTTCACTTAAGGAATGACAACTTCTAATATAATTTCAAAACAGAAAGTAAAAGCAAGGTTAAAAAGTTGCTTCAAAACCACCCAATATCCTCCTGCTCTAGAGTTTTATAATAACACGGAGATAACACCACCGGTAAAGACGCAGCTCCACAGGCTTGAGCAAAGCATCCTAGAGACCCTGTATTCCAGGTGCCATTTGGTGCAAAACCCAAGCCACTGCACTGTTTTCCAGCTGGAGACAGAAAGAAGCTGCTGAGCTGTTTTATAATTATTGTGAGACAGTGGAGACGGTACTTGAATACCTCTTTTGGGTTAGACTTGGGTCTGTCTACAGCTTGCTGACATCAATCAACTTCAGTGAATGGTGGATCAGATCCATACCTGAGAATTTAAGCAATTTAATAAAGGCTTTGTCAATCTCAAAGTTTGTTCAAGAAGCAGCTGGCCATTAACTGAAGAGGACAGGTTGTTCTTTTAAACTTGTAAGGCTCTCCACAACAAACATTTTAGGTCCTTAATCTACAGTTAGGGTTAATCTGTTTTAGCAATTTCCTAATCAGCTAAAATGCACCGGATATTGATGAGAATGAAAGCAGAACACAGCCTTGATTAACAGAAGGGCAAATTAACTTTTCATCTGAATCCTGGGACACTAGAAAAAGAACAGTTGGGAGAAGTAGGAAAATTTGTCTCCTGAGGAGTAAGGAAAGATGTGAAACAGTAACTCTCCGAGCAGAACAAATAACTACAGGAAAGGCACTTAGAAAGAGAAGAATAACAACCAATCAAGACTGGAGGGCTCAAAGGGTGGTTCCATTAAGAAACTCCACGTCAGATTAAGACCACAGGGAAGAAAGATCTTCTGAACGTCAGTTGTGTTAAAAGGAGTATTTTAAAAAAAAAAGAAGACACAAGAAAGAAATGTGACTTCAGGTTGTGAAAGCAGGCTTTTTTCCTCCCAAACTCTGCCTGATTGCTAAAATAGGTGCTATTTGCACGTTAAGTAGCCACCTCTACCGATTTTATCAAAGACTTTTAGTGGGAAACCAGGATCACCATCTACTTGTTAGGAAGAATTATGCCAGTAGTGTAAGAGATGCCTGGACCGCCAGCCTCCAAAACAGAGCAACAACTGGGAGGGTAGTTCATCTGTTGAGGTTGTGATTAACTATTCTGAACTTGATGCTGGGTCGCAAGAGAAATAGACTCTGCAGCCAAAAGATGAAGTCAAGAACTTAACAATTGATCGTGAAAGAAATCGTTCTCTAGCACATATGCAGATGCAATCTATACCATCAAGTGTGTATGAAGAAATGCCTCACTTCAATTGCTGTCAAAACCTATCACTAGCCATAGCATCTATTATGCTAAGAAGTAATATTTCTTGTAACATGATCTGCAACAAATCAAATGAAACACATCTCCAAAATAACTGGAGATGAAACACATGGAAATGAAACACATCTCCAAAAACGTTGATTTACTATTTAAGTAATGTCACTCTAGAGTAATCTGAAATTTGCTGTTCTTGTTACTCAAGGTTCCTCTCATAAATATCACTGAAAGAAGCAGATACAAACATAGCATCGGCAAGAAAAATATCAGTAAAAAAGGTGAGGAAGTAGAAGCAACCAAATAACAAGAGGTTAGATGGCAAAAAAACTTAACTGATGAATTTTTAACTGAATTGAATGTGATTCAATACTAAACACTGGCAAAATTAACAGGTCCCATGAAGAACTGTTTCATGTTATAAAATCAAATTCCAAAGAACACTGAAAAAACTTAAGAACCCTAATTTCTTCTGACTCCATTAAATCACTGAATACTTTGAGGATCTTAAGCTTCCTAATCTGTAAATAGACTTTTGGGTACTATAAAACATTACAAAATTCTGTATTAAGTTTTTTTAGAAAATTATCGAAACCAGCATATTTTGTGTATCTGTCAAAACTGTGGTTTAGTAAGCTGGGTTGTGAATGTTGTTGTCTGTGTGTTTTAGCAATGTCAAAATCCTCTTTTTCTTTTTTAGCATACAAATGAATTCTGATTCATGAACTTCTTGAGCTGTACAAATAAGTTGTTTCTACCAGTTTCTGAAGCATACAGAAAATCTACAACAAAAATGCAGCTGAACACACTACCACTCTTGCCGTTTCTATTCATGCTGTAAAATTGCCATTTCAGCTCCTCAACAACTGCTTTAAGCTACACCCCCACTTTTATCCCTTTAAAAGGTAAATATTATTAGGGCTAAGTATGCATTTCAAAAATTTCACTGATTTTTTGTATGCTGATGTAAGGCTTACCAACTAATTTGTAATCAAAACACAGAGAGTCATGAACTCATAAACTCAGGATATTTATCGCACTGTATTTTTGTAACCCCCAACAGAACCATCTATAGCCATTTTCTTACTCTAAGAAAATTAATAGAGCAGTAATCTCAGGTATGACTAATCTCACCTAACTGTAATTACCTTCAGTATGGGCTTTTATATCACTCCAGCATCACCTTTATGCTCAGATGAGAGCAAAAGGCACTTCTAGGGAACCAGTAATGAATAGTCTTCCTTACAGTGAATCATGCCCTCTTTACTGTGAACAAACACTGCTTAAACAGCTGGCTCAGATGTACACGTCCCCAAGGGTCAGACAAATTCCTGTGACTATTGTACTCAAACTATTTGTAAAAAAACCCGGCAAAAAACCCCAAACAGACAACAGTCATTATAAAGAAGTTCTCAACAGAAGCTGACAGTCAAATACACTGTGCATAGGCTTGCAACTGTTCCCAGTCCTGCCTCGACAGTACCATTTACACACCCGAAGCTACCAAGAGTCCTCCCTACAGAGCAGGGCTATCCAGTGAATCCACGCTCGCCACTGCTCCGGGTCTCCTCGTGCAGCAGACCTCCTCCCTTAGCCGTGCAATCAAGTGACTTTGGGTATCCGAGGAGGTCCACATACACAAAATAACAACACACTATTATGGAGCGTGAAAGACCGTTCACGTATTTATCAAGTTTTGGTTCACATGCTTGCAAAAAAGCATCCTCATTTCTACCACACCGGTACAAATACTCACGCTGATTTTGTAGAGACTGAATGTAGAGACTCTTCACTTGTTTGCAAGCTGAAATGCTGAATACGCAGTTTCAGTATTTTACAATTTTTGCAGACAAAAAGTAAAGGTTTCTAGTAAAAATGCTGACATTAACTTGCTGCAAGTGCTACCAATATCTTTAAAGTTATACAACTAGAAAAAGAAAATACACATTTGCAAAATCATGTAATAGATCAGTGTTGAGAGTATTACTTTTCACAGATAACGTAAGTGATGGATTTTTTTCCCCAAAGACCAGCAGATATTTCACAGACATTGAATACAGAAGAGAACACTACACAGGCATTTCATCTAGTGATGAAATGTGTTTAGAAGATGTAACAATGACACCAACGTATAAAACTTCATGTCATTGAGACATCCATGTATAGCAACCTACATATAGATTCTCTAGATATCTCAGTTAGAAACCTACATAATTTTTGAAAGATATCATTATTACCGTAAGTCACCAAGATAAAAAAGATGTGCAATGGTTTATGTTACTTCTTCAAATTAATTTAATAGCTTCAATTAATAATAACTAGAATTAGTAACACAATTTTGCTGTTACCAAATAGCAAACAAATTTCCTAGTGAACTTTTGTGACACTGCCGATTTGGCTCTTACAATAAGTAAATAAATGCTGTAAAGTAAATGAGAAAAAAATCTGTTTATAGTTTTAAGACTGCAACACTTAAGAACTTGTGAACAGCTGATTTTTCAAAGGAAAGTCTGTTCCTGTGAGAAAGATAGGATTAACAAAACAAGTCCTTTCTCCTATTCACTGCCCTCCATCACAGGAAAAAAGGTAGTATCTTTTTGTCTATAACTCACAGAAAGGACAGAGACAGTTTCTGTTTCAAAGGAAGAATCCCAAATTTTTCTCACTTGTTTTCAAAGTTTATCTAGGAACATTTTGGTGAGACTAGCAATTTCAACAAAATAGTTTAATATTTTTATCTGTTTCTATCTACCATCCCAAGCAACATAGTCATCCTCCACACGTTCTCCCTTAATCATTGTAAGCTGCTATTCCTTATCTTTTACAGAGCTGTGGGCTCTTTGTGATTTCTTCATGATCTTCTCTTCCTGATCTAAACTCTCTTTCCAATACACGATTTTTCAAATTTCCCAGCATTTCTTCAAGAAAAGATCACCCTAATTGATTATGACTGAAGACTATCTCCCAAAGAGGTGAAGAGCCGAGGGAACTTGCTTTGAGACACAGCCAAGAAACTTCTAGTTTCAATGCTTAAATGCGCTATCATCTCTCTCAGACTGATGTCTGTTTGTAGCAGATCCTTTTTTGCAGACTGCGCTAACGCAACACCTGAGCACATGTTTGTTTTGCTCGTGAATCAGTATTACTCGAATCAGCATCCTTTGCCCTTCGGGAGGGGAGGGGGGAATAGGATCTGCATTATTTACTACCCAGCTATTTTGCCTCCTCAGAATATCAAGATTAGATATTTGGATGGATATCTATCTGCTCTACTGAACAGGGCAATTAGCTGAGACCTACTGATTTGGGGGATGCTTACAGGAATTTCATCTTCTCACATATCTGCATGGACTGACTGACTATCGTCACTGATATCAGCAACTTGATGAACTTTATTAACCAATATGTGACCTTTCAAAGGGAAGGATAAATGCTGCCATTCTTTTTCTTTGGTGAGATCACAAAAGTAACGTATAGAAATTATTGTCTTTCCCCCCCATATAAACAAGGATAACTTATGTGGTACCATGCGTTGTCAACTCTGTTTAACCTGATGGTAGAGAATAATACTGCTGGGATTGAAAATGGATTTTTTACATGCCCTGACCTATGTCTGCATTTTCCTCCTACAACGAAAGAAGTAACAATTAAGATTATTCAAGCATAAGCTATACTGCCATCCAAGAATCAAGGTTGGGAAAAATCAGAGTTGGTGCAGATTATATCAACACACTGTATTAAGTTCGCTGGACATGTACTCTCTCCAGAGTTTTATTTCCTTCTGCCCTATACCTTTGCAGTCATTTTGTGAGAACTGCGTGCAAGCCAAGAGCAAACAAATCCTTGTTACAACCACTGTATTTTACATCCCTTCTGCAGTATGAAAGCTGTCTCTGTAAGGTACGTGACGACTGTAAAGGTTTAGGGGTGTGACTCTACCCTGGCTGTCTTCCACAGCCTCATTCAGAACTGAAATTCAGTAGTTGAGGTGCAGCATAAAAGCAGTTTCTCCCAGAAGGGTTAGAAGCTCAGAGAGGAGTTGGATGTCTCTTCTGTGTCTTGGACGAATCTCAAGTGCACAACAGAAGACAATCACAAAGACCGACAGATTGGGGTAGAATTGGTTTGCATAGGCTTTTGTTTTTTTACCGGGTAGATAACTGTTTTGTAGCCAAATCTTTATGGTCATTAAAATCAAACATTTTATTTCAAAATCAAGATACATGCTCTTGAACATGAAATGAGAGCAAACAGACCAGAGGCTAACTCTGCCACTCCCCTGCCCTTCAATTGCAGTACCGTGGAAAATGCTTAAGGAAGTCAGAGGAGAGAAGAGGCAGTACTCTATGGAGACTTGGGACATGATAAGGGTTGTCTTCCCTTATCGTAAGAACTCTGGACTATAAGAAGTCTAACTTTATGTGGCAATTTAAAAAAAAAATGCTTTGAGGAAATTGTAAGTGCATTGGTTGCTCCCTGAGAGATGCCAAAAAGCAAATTAAGAAAAAACACTGCATACTTACTGGCTCACTAATACGTGATCCGGGCAGAATTAATTTTCTCACGCAATGGGACTACCTGAGTTATCAGTTCTCCAGGAGACAGATGTCCAAAAGCCCTAAGGGTCTCCTGCTGGTAAACTTCAAAAGCATAACTAATCCTGGCTCTGTTTCTGGTCAGGAAGCACCTACCCTCTTTGCTCTATCTGCGAGAAGATAGAGGAAAAGCATTAGCTCGTCTGGTCACGGAAGCATCAAGGAGCTTCAGTGGGAAGTCCTTTATTCCCAGTCTTGCTTTCCTACTCTTTATATCATATTGACCTACCTGCTACTCTTCTCTTCTCTGTAGATGAGCCCAGGCCATGCTTCCTTGCCATAAAGTTTCCAAAACTAGAGTGGGAAAGGCAAGCAAAACCAGACAGCTCATCCGGCCACATTCCCTCTTCCTCCTGCCCTTTGGTCTCCCCAGACAACAAACTAGGCGCTCTGAACAAAATGAAAGCCGGTAAGTTTTCTGTAGATGTCTCTGTTCCACCCACCAAAAGCACACACACATTCATTCAAAGCAGAGGACAAGGCCAGAAGTTTCACCTGATCTAGAAACTAGCTCTGGAGAGATTAGTCTTAATTAATTACATCCTGCTTTATAAATCCAGCAGACAACATGACACATGTGCTACACTGGTTTCGATGATGCTGGAGAAAACGAATTAGCTGACAAAGAGGAAAAAATTGCCTTTTCACCCTTTTTCCATTTGAAATTAATTGCAAAAAGTGTACCAGCGTACTGTAAAAATGCTGAAGTCAATATAAAAATTGTACACGTAAGGACCCCCATGTATTTGATATATATTTCATACCATTTTATTTTTAAATAACAAAGATTTTTTGAATGCACCAGTTTACGGGCATTTTTGCTACATCTGTATAAGCTACCTAGAAAGAGCAGTATTACCATTTCCATTTTTCAGGCACAGAAGCCGAACAAAGTAAAAGAGAAAAATCAACTGTTTAACAGAGGTTTGAGCTTAGAGAGTCTGGACTTCATATCCAACAGAGTAACAAGCTTGCAGCCAAACACGGAACGTTAAAGGTCATATCAGACCACAGTTCAGGGTGTTTATGTGGCGGGTCATAGCCCGCCAGACACACAAACATTTCTGCAAAGATCTCAGGTCACCGGCCTGACATCAGTGGGATCGGCAAGCAGGGAAGGGAGGTGTGACTGAAGGACCTTAGAAGCGCCAGGCTACGCACCGCAGGGAGGCAGCATCTCTCGGCAGCCTGGGTAGCCCCAGCTCTTCCCATTTCCAAAGCAGCTGGGAGAGGAACGCAAATGGTGACTCTCTCTGTTTGTAATTATCAAAAGCTAAGTGTAAGGATGTTACTTAACAGACTGAAATTCGTAAGGTGAAGGTAATGGGACCTGACTGCACTGCACTAATTCGGGCACTTATCAGGTCCTTTAACTTCACACTGTTTCAAATGGAGTAAGCCATTCATTGCTTTCTAAATAGGCACAGTAGTTAGCCCACAGTGTGTGAGTGAAACTTCATTCCAACAAGGAGAAACAAAATGACAACCCAGAATATTTAGTTAACCGGTCCAGATCACATAACCCTGCGATTAAAGCCCAAGAATTTGAGAACACAGGCTTACATATTTTTGATAAACTACAGATCTCTGAAAGCAAGGCTGGTATAAGACTCTTTGGACTATACATGTCCATGTGGCAATAAATCCATTTATGGTGACAAATTAGTTTTCCAACTTACGCTGCTGAGCCCTCAGGAAAATCTTGCTCCAGTCATTCAAAATTACCATGACTCAGCTTTGGCAGATGTTTAGCAATGAAGTACGACACTTGGTACCTCATTTCGATGTTGAGTCCAGATGAGAGTGGGATGTAGCAACCGAAATACACAACTTCTTCAAAGCGATACCCCTGAACAATAAGGTAAAAATGACTGGCACCAGTTTACAGAACGTTGAGTACTATTGTCTTTAGCGATGATATTTCTTATTGCCAACAACTTCTCAGGAAAATCCTGAAATAACAAAAGTTTCAGGGGTGGGAATCGAACAATTGAAAAATTACAAATTTGCAACTAAGACCTGTCAAGCTTTCTAGCATAGAGATGTTCAAACTCTACCCTCTAAACTATTTTTGCCCAAAGAAGAAAAGTCCAAGAACAGAAGTCTCTCATCACGAACCCACAGTAAAAAATACACCAAAGAAACAGGCAATTCAGTGTACTTTTTTTTTCTTTAGAAGGACAAAGCACATGATACCTGCCAGCATAATGGCTTATTTCAATGAAACTACTTACTATTTGTCAGTGAAAGTAAGGGCTTTTAAAGACCCTGCAGACTAAATACATCAAAAGGCATATACGGTTTTCCTTATATTGATGTTTTCACACAATGTTGTTGGAGGGAGGTACAAAGAAGTCATGGCTGGCTAGGAGAGACAACATTACGATTATACATTCATATGTAAAATAGAGGCCACACCGAAAAAGATCAACAATTCAGAGCATTCTGCTGACAAAACACAACTGTCTTACATAGTATATAGGTATACACAGTATGCATGAGTTCTCCACCTTGTCTGCTTTAAACGATTCAAGTGACCTGGCCTAAGTCATTCCTTTTCTGAAAAATGCACAGCTGAGAAATGGTTCCTGATAAACGGGGAAAAAAAAATGCTGAACAGTAAGTTCTAGTGCTTTGCATTGTCATTCATACTAAACTGCCTTTTTATGAAAGTGGACTTGTCTATATTGAGAATCCAAGAGTCACATTACAGCTCTCTGCACAGAGCGTACCCTTGGAGGTTTGATTTCAAAAGCCAGACATCGTATTGTATATTCCCTGCTGACAAGAAGTCAGTCAGAGCCTATTACATCACTCTTCAAAGAGTGGTAAAGCAAATGCAGGAAAATCCCTGAAGTGATCTGATAAATGATTTTGTTAGTTAATTTGGCACCAGTGTGTCTGGTACCTAATACTTGTGATACACAGCCTACCAAGTACACCGTATTAGATTCCTGCTATTTTGTGTCAACAAGAAACGTATGCTGTGACACAGGCCTTTGTAGTAAAGTATGGGAGGAGAGAAAAGTCAGAAGGGAACACAATACATTTCCCAAATACATAAGGAAATCACTGAATCGTGCTGGGATTGTACATTGCTAACAGGCTGCCATTCACAATTCAATATTACTAACTCCAAGCATATCACGTTGCACCAGCATTACCTAGTTTTCAAGCGCAATTTACTATTGGACAAACCCCCCAAGCCGGAGTTTCAAAAGATCTTTTTCTCCTCTTACAATACATTTCACGTAATCTTCATGTGTATTCAATATCAAGACTGCGAATGAAGAAGGGAAGCAAAGGAAGGACAACAATCCAGAGATTAACCTATTTCACGGAATCATCAGAGTAATTCAGGTTGGACAGGATCCCTGGAGGTCTCCAGTCCAGCTCCCTGCTCAAAGCAGGGTCAGCCACGAGATCACATCAGGCTGCTCAAGGCTTTATTCAGGCAGATCTTTAAAACCTCCAAGGATGGAGCCCGCACAACCTCTCCAGGCAACCTGCTCCTTCCCAGTGAAACTTCCTTACCCTCCCAGTGAAAGTTTTTGTTTTCTTCACAGTCCCGTTTCAATTTAAGACCACCATCTTTCATTCTCCCCCTCTGAACCTCAGTACTGAGCCTAGCTGTCTTTTCTGTAACCTCCTCATAGGGAGGAGGCTGCTGCAGGTGCCCCTAAAGCCACCTCTCCTCCAGGCTGCACAAGCCCCAGTCCCTCAGCCCCTCCTCATACGGCAGGCCCCCCACCGCAATTGCTCCAGTTTATCTGTGTCTGTCTTGTATTGGCAGGCCCAAAAATCAGATGCAGTATTTCAGGTGTAGTCTAGTGAGTACCAAGTAAAGGGAATAACCACCTCACTTGAGCTGGTGCTATTCTCCTGTTAACGCAGCCCAGGATACTGTTTGCCCTCTACTTCAAGGGCACACTGCTAGCTTGTGGTCAGCTTGTCTATCAAGACCTCTGAGAGACCCTGGTGAAAACTGAGGGAAAGAAGGCTCTGAGGACTTCTTATCTGTGTCCATTGTCACTGAATCACCGGTCCTGTTCAGCTACAGGTCCACATTTTCCTTGTTTATTCTTTTACTGCTCATGCAGTGGCAGAAGCTTGTCTTGTTGCCCCTGAATGTCCCTTTCCACTTTCAGCTCCAGCTGAGCTTTGGCTTTCCTAACACAATCACTATGTGCCTGTACAACATTTCTGAATTCCTCCTTTGTAGCCTGCCCCTGTTCCCACCTCGCCAATACTGCTCTTTCAAACTGAAGCTCAGTTGTGATCTATATACTTGTTTCCCTGAATAACAGGTAGAAACATTTTCACGCTTGGAGGAGGGGGGGATGTCAGCCTTAAGGACTTGCCAGGTCACTTGAGATACCCTCAAGATCTTGAGCTCCATCATTTCATGGTTGCTACAGTCATTGATTACATCACCAACCAGTTTCTCCTTGTTCATGAGCCACAGATCAGGAAATGACTACCCCTAGCTGGTCCATTAGCATCCATGCTAAAAAAAACATAATTCTAAGTCTACTTCAATATCAATTTTATAATTCTAAAGTATTAAATCTTGTGTAAATGATGGATTTGTGAAAAATGCATTTAAGCTGCCTCTAGACTTTAAAGTCTTTTAGCATTTGAGTGATTTGTTTTAGCTACTTTGCTCAGTCATATATTTGGGGCCATAAGAATTCAGATACAGAGCTGCATTAGATAGCAGCGGTCACTGTATCCAGGCTTACGGCAGTAATGAGCCTTCCAATGTCTTGAGATTAGTCCACGTATTAGAAAAATAATGTAATATGAACTTCCAGACTAAGAAATAGTTCGGTATTGAAGCTTACGGCAAAGTACAGAGAAATAAAGATTAAGCTGAAAAATACTACCATCAGTATTTCACCTCTTTTTACTTAGTTTATCTAAAGCAACCAGATGCATGCAATGAATAAAACAGTCTACTTTGCAGCATCTCAGGGAGTATTAGAAAAATACATAGTTGAGTACAGAAGTTAAATATTGGCAGAGGGAATCCCACATTTGAATATATAGTAGTTTTGTAGGTCATGCTAAACCCAAAAGAACAAACACAAAACGTGACCAATTCTTTTTATTAAATAGCACACTTTTGAATGAGGAAGGGTAAAGGAGATTATTTCTTTCACAGGTAAAGCATTCTATAACTAGTTTACTATTAGCAAAAGGTTCCCCCCCCGTCCTCTAGACAGCATTGGGGTTTTGTGCAAGAAAGAGCAACCTTTCTACTCCAGCCCAATCTAACTGTCAGGTACAAGGAGTAACACTGGTCTTTTTTAGCAGTGCCATCCTCGATACTTTTTTTGGATGAGGCTTCCATTTAACATATTCAGCTGTAGCTGATGTAGATGACTGTCTGCTAGGAAGAAGACAGATGACCCCTGTGTATTACCCTGTGAGGGAGCTGCATTGATTTTGCAATACCACCTTTTCAATGTTTCAGTTCACGGTCTGGCATTTTTGTCAGTACTGCCACTTATTTCTCATTCTCTTTCTGTGAAGAATTCACACCTATCATCCCACTGGATGAAAGCCATAATGGGTTTTGCTCACCTACAATAAACGCTGTCATATACGGAGGCTAGTGTCCTATGGAAACAAAGTCTATGTAATCATACTGAGCTGTGTACCTCTCCATCGGTCCCTAATTACTTTGCCCTGAAAATATCTCAAAGTTGATACACAGCTACCAGTCACAAGGCTGTTAAGTGCTTACAATTTTCTCACTTAACAGGGAAGAGGACTATATTAAGCCCATATCCATTTTAATTTGTTCCCCTCTGCAGAAATGAAGCCATGTCTGGCTGATTCTCCCTGGAAGTGGGTAAGGGTTATCATGGAAAGGACCTCAGGTTTTCAGCAGTTTGAGGAGGTAGAAGACAGGTGTGGGATAAACAATATGAAGGCGTAGGAAAACAGATTTCATTACTTCTTCTGTCTGCAGATGAACACATTGGATTGGGAATATGTGTTAACTAGTATATTTTAACCAACATGATCAAGATCCACAGTAGCATGTCCTGAATTGTAACATCTGGGAAAGATCGTCCTTGACAAATATAACTGGAAAATTTCTGTAAGAGAACTCTATGGGAGATCAAATGGAAAGAGGAAGTGATATTTATTTACTGTATCTGTAAGTTGATTTTATCCTCTCCATTCTCTCACAAATTTCATTCACTCACAGTTCTTGCAATTGCAGACTTGGAAGTACCAAGGCACATGTGTCCAAGTGGTCTGGTCAGGATTTCTTGTGTGCAACACGGATAATACGGGATGCTGGCTATAAAGTCCTTCTTCTGTCACCAGTTCGGGCCAACATTTGCTACAGCACCATCCTTTGCTTCAAGATGTTGGTTACTTCAGCCTCCATAAATCTTAGGAGGGGTTGTTGCTCATTGTTCATTTCTCCTTGTTTGTTTAAAATATATATTTGCTTTTCCCTCATGAGCTAACAGGAAAGGGAAAAAAAAAAAAATCACTGAGGTGATATGCTGCAACTTCATTGTCATCGTCCTGTTGCCAGCAAAAGACACTGAGTTCTGAGTAGTCATCTATGTTGTGGTTTTATCAGAGTGCAAGTCCTCTGGTCTGGATGTGTTCTTCAATTTTACTACTAGAAATGGTGGGGCAGTATCCCCAAACTGTGTCTGTTGTTATCAAGACAGGCCGTTCTTACAGTCCTCATCCTGCTCTTTCTTTTGGCACTTTCACAGAAACACATACACGTACATCCAGCACTTCCACTTGTACTTCATTCATACAATCTTCATAAATTTAATCAAATTCAAAGTATTAAGACTGAAATGTGCAATTTTCCTTCCAAGTTCACATAACTGTTACGAGGTAATTAAGACTTGTCACTTTTGAAACCCCTATTTGTTGCATTCATGGTATTTTCAAGGTCTGAATAACATTGTAGGTGTGCAAGGCTTAACTTTGACAGATGGCTTCTTTGTAAAACCCCAGAACTTACATCTTCACTCTCTCCTAGGTACCCGCTGAAGGACTTTAAAATCTCTTTCACACAGATCCAATACCCAAAAATGCATCAATACCTGCATTTACAGTAATTACCTGCACTGCCAACATGAAACCCCTCCATGCTTACTAGATCTGTAGGTAGCTTTTCCGTGTCTAGAAAAGGTTAAAAAAAAAAACAAAAACAAAACCAATCCTCAGATTGTCAATGTTAATGAAATAAACAACTATCATAACTGATTCCACTTTGATCTTTACCTTGTACTGATACTTAATAAACATATGATGATCAGTAAACTTGAAAAGACCTACGATCATAGTTAAGGCACAAAACCCTTCCAGCATTTATATGACACATTGTTTCCATGTATTTTGTCTATTTTTTAGAACTGCCTCTAGAACTTTCACCTAGACCCAGAAAGGCTGATTAGTTCAATTAAGCTAATAAAGAGAAAAAATAAAGCATACCTCAACCTTCACTTGACATTAACAAAAGTGTTTACATGGCACAGTTCCTGGCTTTCCCAGCCAGCAGAGCCTCTGCAACACAACCTATTAATTAAACAGTGCCTAGAAGTTAACACTGAAGGTTACTGATTAATTGTATGTTAGAGCTGTCTAATCAAGTACTCAAGGCAACAAACAAATACAAAGACAAATTATACACTGATTAACACAATTATTTATAGCTTTATTTTTAACTGCTTGCTTGCCACACAGCAGACTTCAACCTGAATAAACAAGGAGGGAGGGTGATCAGGATCACTTACTGTGTTTCCCAGCTGGCTATTATGGCTGTTTTTCCTTGAAATGAAATATATTATTATAAATTCTACTTTGTGTATGGCCATCACATAGGCATATATGCTGAATGAGCAGCCATACAACATTCATTTATCATGTATTTTTGAGTGCTACTGCTTGCTAATGCATGTCTCCAAGGGCTTAAATTCAGCACCGCAAGCAGCTGCTAGCCTTCGTTAAGGGAAAGCAAACAATCTACTCTAAACACTACAGCCTTATAAGAGGACAAGATTCAGACCCAGAGATGATCAACAGCTTTTTCCTCTAATTCACAAGCTCTTCTTCTGCCTAACAGCAAATCTCTCATTTCAGGGACCTTCGCTTCCATGTTTGAATTTCCAATCCCAAAACTGCAACGCTTCTCCATCTGGTAAGGCTATTTTCATGGCGTCCTCTAAATCATCACCTAACTAATTTTTCTGACAATATCAAGAGATGAATACTAAAATGTGCCCTCACTCCATAGTTCCTGTGTTGTCCATATACATCACAAAATAAATCTTTTCCTTGTAAGCATTGGGGCAAGTTTATTTACCCTTATCATGGTTCAGATAGGTCTTTTGAAGAAAATGCTTCAGAAAAGGTTCTGAAAGAAGGAAACTCCAGAATCATTCTTATTTTCCCCCAAGTCACTGAAAACAGAAGTTTGCCTCCTGCAGAAATGTCATCAGTTCTCCTCCCAGATCTGCCAACCATGTCTGATTGATATCAAGAAGTCAATGAGAAGACTGCCCCTTTTATGTCCACCACCCACCTCCTTCCTCTGGAGAGAAGAAAAGAAAAAAAAAAAAAAAAAAAAAAAATCTGTGCCTCACAGAAGGCAACAATTACTGAGAAAGTCCAATGGCTTTTACCCATCCCCTGGTACTTTCCCTGGGATTTCCACTGTGCCACAGAAAGATTCATTAGTCATTTTAATGGGCAGACTATTTAATTAGTCTGCTCTAAATACAGTCAGCACAACAGTCCAAGTACATATGTTTATTCTTGTCCTGCACTTCTCTTTTGTTATAAGCCATTGTATATCCAATATAACTACAATCAAATCTGCCATTAAACAACTTCTCAACTACGAGTGAGACAGTTCAAACCTTCCCTCTGTACCTAAACAGACCCATTTCCCATCTATATTACACTAGTTTTAAAGGACTCCCAGCCACAAGTCTGGTTTAAGACAAGAGGCTTAAGGCCGAGGCAGCTAACCCTGTGTCCTCTAATTACACATCTTCCACAGCTTCCAATAAGATCCACAGCGAGCTATGAATCTCCCTTTTTCTGTAGAGTTGGTTTGTGTGAGATCTGACAGCTCCAGCATGCTCATCTTCCCCCTCCCCCAAATAACTGCTATTTGAAGCTGCTCAGGGGGGCTGAAAATACAACAGCCTCAGGAAGAGTGGATCAGCATGAAGTAAAAGAGAAGGTCAAAGGCTGATTGATGTCACCACTGAATATTGTAATAAAATATTAAGATTTAGTCAATTTACATTGACAAAAGTCATGAATTTCATGCTAGTGCCATGGTCTATTTTTTTTTTCCATGTTAAAATTACCTTTAGAATTTCTCTTTGCCTTTTTTTTTTTTAAATCTGGTTGCAATTACAATCAATCAAGAACAACCAACCCCATCCCTTATTTCCTGAATTATGGATTCCGTGACATCAGTATAAATTATACATTCAAAAAATCTGTCTTTCCTTGTTTCCAAAAGTGGTTAATTATGTAACATTGGAGAACTGTCTTTCGGAAGCCTAATTTTCATAAGAATCTTTAAATGTGCAATAGCTTGTTTCCTTTAGAAAACAATTTTCACACAGCAGAACAGAACAGTGGGAACACCCAAAGAATACTGAACTTCATTCGTGTATTTACCAACCTTGTAAAGATGGACCTCACGCTTATGTACCAACAACATTTCTCCATCCACGAACTCTCAAACCCACTGTTTGACCCATGTGAGCACAGATCTCTTCAGCACCCTGGGTTTTCAAGTGTTACATGGGAGTGTGTCCCCTCTCATGAAATTTTAGATTAAATCGAACCTGGAACACCTGCTCTGCACATGCTAACACGCAACATGCTAAAGCAGGCAGCCTACCTTCAATGACTGGTACCACTCACTAATACAAAATGTATTTTATTAGCCAAAAGGCAGGCAACAGCTACTTGTAAAAGATGTTGGGTGGCCGTCACTGTTACAACAGAAATGTATCAATCCTCTGCTATTAAAAAAAAAATTTCACTATGTTTGCTTCAAGTCCAGATGCAAGGATTATATGTTGGGTTTTTTTTTTCCCTTACTTTTTCTCCCAGATTGATTTAGCATAGGCATTTAGTCTCTTACACTGTTAGTGTAGTGGCTATTGTTGTACTGCAAGTTTAACTGGTTTCCTTAATTTTGACACAGAAAGGTAAGCTAATTTTATAGTAATCAAACCACTTGCTTCTTCCTTTAGTTACATAACAATTTTTATTCCAGGTCTTTAAAGCTAAGGAAAAGAGAACATTGTCACTTATCATTCAGATTTCTGTGGCTAATAATAGTGTCTACCACCTTCTCCCATCTTTTCCATGGTGCTGGACCGTGCTGTGGTGTTGCAACACCACAATCCTTCCATTTAACTTTCCACTTTTTTGTCACACAGTATTTCCAAAAACTAAAAGTAAATGGGCTTCAGGTAATCATTCAAACTGTTCGCACAACCAAGGCACTTTTAAAAGCCTATACTAATATGCCCTACAGCTGATGAAAGTTCTCATAGCATACATGCCAAACCAACAGCACCATAAAACAGCCAGGGAAGAGTTCACAGCTTCAGCAAACGATACCCAGATACTGCAGAAGTGTACACCTTCAGTCAGGAGACTGAGTTTAGAGCAGAGCGCTTTCCTCTGTCAGTACAACTGCTGGAAAATGCGTCAGATAATATGCTTCAGCTCATTTCTATTTCAAATGCTAGTGACACTCGGAGGTTTCAAAGCACTTTTTAAGGGCTTCTTTCCTAGGGGGCATTGCACTCCTGGTGAAACAACTGAAGGAGTGCTTTTGATATGGGTAACCGCAAATCTCCATGTATTTTTCCATTCCAGGGACAGAATGACTCTGAGCTCTTGAGCTAACTCGTTCAACTGACTTGCCTTAGATTTCCCCAGCAAACCTGTCTGGACAAGCATGTAACAAGAGACAAGTTGTATATGCATTTTATGATGCATGAAGACAGAGCTGTGCAGAAAGCATTAAGCAGATGTACATTGCTTCTTGACTAAATATCTGAAAAGGTTATTATCCCTGTAGCGCATAATCAGGAAAAAAAAAAAAACCCATAGGTAAAATAATTCCCAGCTTAGGGGTTTTGTATTAAGAAGATGGCCTGGTATTTAAGAACCAACACAAGGCACAGCGTAAGTAATCTCAACAACCTTAGCAGTACACACAGACTCTTCACAATCCTCATTTGAGAGGCAGCAATGAAGTTGTCACTGTTCTTCAACAAAGCCATACCTTCTTAATAGTCTCTAATGGCAAAGCCCATACACTAAATCCAAGAAACATTCACAATGACATTCACATGGATCAAAAGGCAAAATTTTGTGTAAGGCTGTTTATGCTAAAGCATTTAAGTTTTGACGTTTCCACACAGGAATTTCAAAAGAGCATATCTGTGGGTGTTTTTTGATGGATTATGTATCATAAAGAGCAGAGCGTTGTTAAGAAAAAGCTACAGGTGAGCTCAAGGTTTGTGTTTTTCATTAACCAAAAATGACCTGAAACTTAAAATTATTGAATTCAGTGTACTGTAACCTGGCACTACCCTCATAACCTTCCTCCTACAATAACAGATCTAATTATGTCTTGATATGAAATTTAGTTACTTTAAAATACCCTTTGAACACAAAGTTAGCTTCATTGTTATCCTTATTGTATCATCACTAAATTGCACCTGTGCAAGTGCCTAAGTGCTCTAATTGTAGGTTTATAGGATGAATGCCTCAGAAAGTAACTATCTGAACTACATAAAAATGATTAGGGCAATTACTCTTGGGTAAAAACGTTTAACACAATGTCAAAACCATACAGCGTTTGCATATTTGTTAAGTACGCTGTTCCTGTTGTTGCCTACAACTGTCTTCCATCCAAACAGTGAGGTTACCATCAAGGAAAACAGAAGAGTCTTCTAGTCCCCTCCCCCCCACCTTTTTTCCCCTCCCCTTCTTCTAATGCTGGTACTAGACTCCCACTACAAGTTAGAAGGCATTTGCAATTTGCAAAATAACTTGTAAACAGGAGTTGTAGGAAAAACCAAAAAACGTGGCATCTCCTGTGATGGTGGGTAAAAATCATAACAAAAATCCTGCTATTCCCAACAGAATATGCTTCAGTTTGAACTTTGACCTAAGTATTTATGAGTGAGGAACTTCTGTTCATCAAGGAAACCTTTGCAAAGCTCTTAATGCCCTAGGTAAGAGGCATGTTTATGAGAAAACTGTGTTGTTTACATCTTTAGAAATATTTTAACTTTGTCTAGGATTTTCCTTTTCTTTTTTCTGTTAACAGGATTGTATACTGATGGGTCTCTATGAACAAAAAGCAGCATTCTACAACAATGTCACTATTGCAAGCAAACACCAGAAAGCTCATACACTTCTATTTAGCGGTCACACTGAGAATTCAGAACCTCACCCTGTTTTTTAGCAAAAAGTTTTTCCTGAATAGTTTTTCCTTACTGTTCAGGCGTGTGAGGTTAAATACTTGAATGGGGTCACAAGGCGATATCCAAACTAGATAGCCTAAAAACACTGGGTCTGCAAAGGTAAAATTAATTTCTAGTTAAATCTTTTGAACACTAAAAGTTTCTATTTCAGAACAGCTTAATGGAGAGACATACTCCTCCATTTGCTCCCCAGATGTAACCCCTCTAACAATAAATAAGGATGGGGTGGGGTAACATCACGCAGGCTACGTCTACACCAGCGAGCTAAGCAGAGCAGGGGCACAGGCTCCCCATGCCTACGGCTGTTCGGTGGTTTCGCACGTGCTCCAGCACAACATGGCCACGCCAAGGCACAATTCAGGCAAAACTGCACCGGCCGGACTTCACTCCCGGCAGGACGTTTGGCTCTTGGATGTGCACCGTGTTCTACCACCTGCCCTTTCCACCGGCTAGTATGGATGCTGCAACAGGAGGGAGCGCAGGGAGACTACAGACGACTGCAACAACCCTAACCGGGGCCAGCGGGAAGAAGCAGAAAGGCAGATGGCAGAAACACCGTGACTCTAGGGAAAGGAGGAGAATAAGGAAGAAGGGGAAAGGAGGGGAACTGCTGGATAAGAGAGCTCAAACATTTAGTCTTTGAGATTAAAGATCATTAACAGCCTCTCCCCCTTCCCCACCTCTGCACACTAATGCTTTAATCCAGTTTTCAGGGGGGAAAAAATAAAAAAAAAAAAAAAAAATCTTACAGACTTTTACTCATGGTCGTATCCGGGTCTTTGAGTTTTAAAATGGAAAAATAGGTGTTATCCAATTAGAGAACACTACCATAGCAACCCTCTATTTTTCATGTGAATACGAAATGGCTTAGGTTCTGGTTAATTCAGACTTGGGATGGGAGGAGTTAATAAAGAAAAAACAAAGCTGTGAAATTTAGATGCACTGAACCACACTTTTTACAATAAACCATAAACTAAACCTGCATATTTACTTTGCAATTTAAATTAACTGCTTCGTAAGTACAACAGTGAGAACTTCTTAGCAAGACCACTTTATCCTTTGTGTATTCCCATAAGTAGGGCTTATCGAACTTCTAGACTTGGCATAAATTAATAAAGAGAAGATTTACAGGCTTAAGAGATTTTTTTTTTCCAATTTTTACAGACTTGATAATAATTGTACTTCACTTTTTAGTACATGACATTTTTATTTATGGTTTTTTTTTTTTTACAACACAATTAAAAAAAGGGAAATACAAAATACTTTACCGGGCTGAGATTAAAAAATCAGAAGTATCAAAGGAGCTAAGTAACCCAAAAATTTAATCTGTGACCCCACATTTTCTAGAATTATACAAAATTGCCAGCACGTTCCAACACTCAGTTCACATATTACTACCTTTAAATGTTTAACAATTCCAATTAAATGTTACATTGCTTGAGTGCTTCTCTTTGTAGCTCTACTAATTACTGTACACTTTTTAACAAGGGAATCACAAAAAACACATTCACAGCTTTATCAAACAGTGAGAACTCTCAGACCTACCTTAACTTGAATCATACGGGGAAAAAACAAGTTTGTTTATTACCAATCTGTATTTCTTAATAAACACAGCACTTTCATATACTTGTAAGTAGCCAATTGCTATCACACACAGAATTATAGTGACTAAACCCAGATTGAAAATGCTAAACTAGGAAGGCTCCCTCCTCAGTGCTTGGACTAGCCCATGCCATTACGCAATAATTCTCATTTCAGGTATTATGTAGAAAGGCACCCAGAATTTGTTCAGAGCAACAACATGAATATATATTTAAAGTTTTACCATGCTAGTTTACATGAAGTCAATCATCAAGAAGCACACAAGAATGTATTCCAGAGCATGTTTTGCATCACAAAACAAACTGCTAAATGCAAATTTTACTTTTGCTCAAATCATAAGATTATGTTAAACAAATGGTTTAGCCATATAAAGTCCTCTGCCAGGTTTCTTCTGGAGTCAAGTAAAGTTGAATGGCATTTCACTATGGTTAACATCAAAAAGAACAGATCTATTGTCCAAATAGATGGTTATGCACACCATCACAGCTACACTATAAAATCATAGTTCCTTTTAAGAAAGTCAGCCCCAGTTTAAATGGTGGTTTTGCTTTTGTTTTTTATTTTGGTGGAGGGTTCTTAACATGTGGCAGGAGAGTTTAAATCCAAGATTTATTTACAGCTTGTAAATTTAACAAAAAAACACGTGGGACAGAAAAGTTAGCGGGAGCAAGAGCAGCATTTTATCGTGCTGGAAGCCCAGCAACAGTGTCTGAGAGTTTGCTCCCCTATTTCTGTGCTACAAGTGACATCCCTCACTATGCAAAGATTTTGCTCCAGTCCATCTGACTCTGGCCAATAGAGGACACAAGCTGTCACACTTTTGCACCAGAAAAGCTGCTTCTATGTAAAAGAAAGTGTTTCTCTGTTGGTTTCTGCCTCAAAGTTCACCGGATTCTAGATGCGCTCATTTTCAGAGAGAAAAAAAAAAAAATCTCCCCATCTTTTACTGCTACCCTGCCCTTCAAAAGGGCTAATCACTTCTGCAGTCATCATCAGCCACACAGCCATATACTCTGCAAGGTAGGTAACAACGCTGACTAATAAATGAAGACTGATGAAATTCTGAGGGTAACATTTCCAAGAAGAATTTCACTAATCAAATTAGGCATTGCACACATAGATGAGATTTTATTTTAATCACTCTTACCCATTTGCATTCTAAAACTCAATTTTTTTGCACAGCCTTAGAGAAGTGAAGCCACCAGTAGTTACTGGGAACCCTAGAAGAATAGAGACATAAAATATGTTAAGTCACAGCTTCTCAAATGTTCTGCAGGGTTATCAGGAGCCACTATTCACGTTCTTGCTCTCTTTTTTTTTTTTTTTTTTAAAAAAAAAAACACCACCAGAATTTTTCTGGCTTTCAGCACATTCTGCCCAAGAAAGCCAGTAGGCTCTTTAAGTACTTGTCAATCTCAGCTTCTTTTGTTTATCTTGTGTATGTATGTGCTAAGAAAAATACTGGAACACCAATAATGGCAAAAATACCTAGAATCAGCCTGATTTATCACAGGTATGTAGCTAAAAAAACCCAAACAAACCCCCTAACTATAGCCAAAGTTGTGCATTTCTTAACACAAGGAGCTTAGGTGACACAAGCCAGAATTCCTTGTCTTTGTCCAAGGTCACAGCTCATCCCTAAGGAAACTCCCCTGCAAGAACACACAAGGACACATCCTCAGAAGGAAAACGCACAAGGAAATGCTGAGATACACAAATATCTCCTCGCTAGCCAGATGTTATGTGCCTTCTTTCCTCTCTTGCTAATTCTAAAGTCATTCACCAGGTAGAACTGGCCACTGCAACCCCCATTCAGTCCGATATAGATGTCGAGGGATCAGACCACATGTCTTTCGGAAGACTGCAAGTGTACACCTGTAATCTTCTCCCCCCTCACAATTTTTCATTGACCTAACTTTTAAGGCTTCAAGTACTTTCATTCATAGCACACAGTATACTTGTTATATTTGCATACCAGTGTCCATTTCCTCTATTCAAAAATTTATATTTTACTTTTATAATAAAAAAGGAGAAATTGTCTATTGAGAAAAAAATTACATTTCACTGCTTTGGTCATTGCTCAGAAAAGACCCATTCAGATTTGGTATCTTTCACCACACTAATATTTTAGACTGTACTAGAGAATTCAAAATGCATTTGTAACCTAAGCACACACCATTTTTAGAAAGCTATAAAACTTAACCTTTGTAGGATATGAATAGTGCTTCACAATAGCTTTTAAAATGGCTATTAAAACTTCACACTTCAGATAAAAAACAGTCTAACGCTTTGGATCCTGACATTGCCTTTATACAAGGGATTTCTTCCTGCTACTCAACTGTGTGGAAAAAAACCAAACCAAACAAAACACCTATATTCTAAAGATTACATCTTTGGACTTTCAAAAAGTAATCTAAGCAACTCCTGAATTTGAAGTCTGCCCAAAAAAAAAAAAACCACAACAAAAAACAAACTCTCCAGCAGTAAGAAAATAACTTTACCTAATTCCTGCCTTCTCTGCTCACTAGTAGAGATGGATGTCAATTAATTAAGACTTTAGTGGTGTTTTTAATTTTACGAAAAGCTTTTTCTGCAATTTTCAGATGGCAGAGAAGGAAATATCCTCCCATTCCTTCATCGGTTTGGAACAGCATCCAAAAATTAGTCTTTGCCTACCCACTGAGAAGAGATTAGAAAAAATTAAGTGAACAGGGATTTCTTCTGATACAGTTGTGGGCTAGACTTCCAAAAGCTTTCTGTTTATAAAGCACAGCCTAGACAATTAACTGACACTGAATCAATAGATCAGAAAACCACAGCAAACTGTTAATCTAATACTGGCTACAATAAGTTGCTCATTTTTTAGGTCAGACCACGTTTCCATATGGGAACATACAGGGTCCTTGGGCTCTCCTAGGGTCAAAAAAGCCTCCGCAATGTATTGTCAGTGTAGTGAACAAGGGATCATGCTTTTCTCTTCATACAGAAAAGCAATCCAAAAAAAAAAAAAAAAAAATCAAGGCATAGGGCTCATGCCTCCAAGGATCTTGCCTTCCAGCAGAAATCTCTTTACTCATGTCAGATTCATGCAAGCATGCTGCACACCACAGCCATAATCCACAATTTAGAAACAAGAACACACAGAAGATTTGAAAGGTGTTGGCACACACAGAAGGTTTGAAAGAGAGGAGCTACGGCCAGGCAGTAACTGTTTCATGCTTTGATAATTGTTTAAGCAGAAGCCAATTCTAGAAGTAAACACCCCCCAATCAAATTTGCTGGTTTTGCTAAATGAAAGGAAAAAAAACCCCCAAACCACCCAAAATCCCCCACTACCCACCAATTTTTTACAGGCCCATTACAAAGAATATCAACCACTAAATAGGTAAAAGCATGCACTTTTATTTCTCCCTCAACTCTTGGGGATGTTTCAGATGCTCAGGTTCAGTTTCTTCGGCCAGCTGGAGAAACGCTAGCACATCACAGTAGCAAGTCCAGCTGCAAGACCAGAAAGCCACAAGAAGCCATGACCCTCTCAGTCTCTCTCATTGACATGCTGTTTCTGTAAGAAAATTACTTCTCTAGGAGTTGACACATGTAGGCTCCACTTCTGCTGCAGCAAACATGCATTACAAATATACATGGCATAGCTGTTCAGATCCCCATCTCTAACCCTCAGGTCAGGTACTGGCCAAGGGGACTGAAGACTCGCCTCTCCAGTTCCTCAGAATATAAAATCAGGTCTCCATGCCAAACAGCAATTGCCCTAATTGCCAAGCTGAGTGTCTCCAGCTGCTTTGCAAAGTCATTTATTTTGGTTTTGCTCACATTACTAAATGTTTCATTTCTAGTACATCAGGTTTTATTTTCATGAAAGATTCTAACTTTTTTTTTAGTTTCTGGGTTAGACGGCTGAAGTCCAAAGTCTTCATCCGCGCAGATACATTCCCTTTAGCAGACAGATCTCTAACCCGATTGCGTTACGTATGCTTTCTGCCAGCTTTATTTGATCACTTTATCTGTCCTTTCCTTCCATGTCCCTCCCACACAAGGTGGGAGTGGGAAAAAGGCAGCAAGACATTCTATTTATTCTTGTAACAGTCTCTTCCCACACAACCATAACAACACAATTTATAATTTCAGTATTTGAGCAAGACTTCTCCAAAAATTCTTGCAATCATGTTAAACATGAAAGAGATGTCCAGTTTCAGCCCTTCAGGTTATTAAGCTCTATTTGAACACAATTTTGGAATCTAATTACATTAACATTACATTTATTTTACAGCTAGATGTCATTTCAGTATAAACCCCATCTTTCCTTCTTCTCTTGAAGATTTACTTCAGCATAAGGAAAAATGCCAGAACCGAATTTTTCAGCTAGCCCCAAAACCTGAAAAGTCATATTACACAGCTCATGTTATAGCTCAATGTCTGAATGTAAAATACAGAGATTTAAGGATTTTTTTTTTTCCTTGATAGCCTATCCTTCCGACTTTTTTCCTTAAACTGTTAGTGGGAAAAACAAAATCATCCCCCACACCATATAGTTTTTACTCATGAAGAATGATATTTACCATTTCCCAGGAAAGTCAGTGCAGCAATTTTCAAAACACTTCTACGCTTCTTCAGGGTTATCTTTATTATTTAAAAAAAACCCCACACCAAGCCAATACAAAGCTAAACTGAATAAACAAGTTAAAATAAACGAGTTTAGCACTTCAGGACTGCACATTATCTGCTTTATAAGAGAAATACTACATGCATAGGCTATCACTTCCTGCTACTGCAGGAAACTGCCTTTCACAACCAAGGAGGCTGAGATTTCAGCAGGCCCAGCCATCATTGGTTGCCTTATATTTTATCACCTCACCACCAATTTCCTTCTGCTGGGGAGAAATTAATACAAAAGCAAGACATTCTACTTATCTTGTTTTATCTTCCGTATTGCTTTGTCTTACAAAAAAACAAGAGTTTTGATTGCTAACTCCAAAGTCAAACATCAAACTCCAAAGCCTTACAACACTGTTACAGTACTGTTTGGGGTTTGTTGGTTTTTTTGTTTTTGGTTTTTTTTTTGTTTGTTTTGTTTTGTTTTTTGTTGGTTTTGTTGTTGTTGTTGTTGTTGTGGGGTTTTTTTGGTTTTTTTAGAAATCCAGAAGAAGAAATTATTTCCTCTGCAATTTACTATGTCACTAAAACAGCCAGAGTCAACTAATGTTTAGTACAAATAATATATGGTAACAAATATTTTGCAATAAACTATAGACAGGCAAACCTAAAGCTAGCATGAGTCTCATTACAATGCCATTTTTGAAAGTTAAGTCTAGCTGCGTGTCACTCCAAAGAATTATGCATATTCGCCATTTAAATCAATTAGCAGACAGGATTTTTTTTCTCCCCCTCCTTTTTCATTTTATCACTGCATTTACACTAACTGTGTGGGTAGCGGCAAGAAACGACACATGTTAAGAAAAGGAAAGCCATTAGTCCTAATTTTGTAATTACAAGGGAGTAGACCCTGGCTGTTTGGAATTGGTTCTTCGTGTTGGTTCACAAGTGCACAGAATGAGCAACCTTTCTTCCAGCTAAGTGAGAAATATCAGGGCATTGCTTTACTGGCACTCAGAAAAATGACTGCGTATTTTCAGTAACACTGAGGACAAAATAATTGGTGAATATACAGAGTATCAGAGGAAATACGTTCAGGATCATTCTGCTCACAAGATGCTAGTTGGGAATCAATATTCTTCCACAGTCTTTTAGTGTTGTTACTTTCTCGAACATTCTCCCTCCTTAAAAGATAAGCAGCTATTACAGATACTTGTATCCCGACGTTTGTGAAAAAAAGGAGTAGGCAGACTCTCAGGAAACCGGACATCCTTCAGTCCAGCCTCTTTGCGGTGAATCATGCAGCCACCCTATCTCACATCAGTACTTTATGGCTCTGCTCCCTCAAGGTCTAGTTACTCAGCAGCAAAAGGAACAATTTATTTATTTTTTAAAACGTGTGGGCAGGGAAAGCTGGATGTGTACGTTTGTGAAAAAAAGGAGTAGGCAGACTCTCAGGAAACCGGACATCCTTCAGTCCAGCCTCTTTGCGGTGAATCATGCAGCCACCCTATCTCACATCAGTACTTTATGGCTCTGCTCCCTCAAGGTCTAGTTACTCAGCAGCAAAAGGAACAATTTATTTATTTTTTAAAACGTGTGGGCAGGGAAAGCTGGATGTGTACAAAAAAAAAAAAAAAAAAAAAAAAAAAAAAGCAAGCACGTCTTCTCACAGAAGTGTTACTGAGACACTGGAAAGATCCAATTTTGGTTTCTTCACTCAAGTCAGAAGTTCACACTAACTCAGAGTCTCCAGACTGCTTAGATCCCTTCTCCTGCCCTACAAAGATGCTGTATGTATGACTTTGAAATCAGCAGATCTGACATTGACAAGAGAATATAGGAAACCACATCATACTAACTTTTTGTATGGTATTTTTCACCACACTCATATACCTTCCTTTCTCATTTACCTTCTATCTCTCTCACTACATTACTTTTTCTATTGAGTTGACATGCCATAAAACATTCATGCATTAATTTTACCCCTTAATAAAACTGATATTTTAAAATATAAAAAATTAGTTTTAATTATGTAGTCAGACCAATGAAATTATTTCCTACTTTTGAAATGCTGTAAAAAGTGATTACACATTTACCTTCAAAATTCCTTTATGTTCTTTGTCTGAAAAAAACTTCCCCAAACTTTGTACCTCCAACTATGTGCATTCTCCTATTTTCAATGAACAGGAAGGGGTGGGGGGAAGGTCGTCTTGGACATTGTAACATCAAGGACAGTGAGCTGAATTGTGTCCTAAGGTGTCAGGTATTGATTCTGAGGATCTAGGACATCCTAGATCTCAGGATATCTTCGGATAGGAAGAAGAACACCCCTTCCTCCTACCCAAAGCCAGCTGTACATTTATAGGTTCCTTTCAATCAGCTGCAGTAAGCATATATTCTTGCATGCACGCAAACTAACAGAAAAAATTTACTGATGACGAACAGAAGGGAAAGAATATACCCAGTAACATCTGAACTAGGTTCAGTTCTGCAGAGCTGTAAGAAAAATCACGCATAAGCAGATATGACTAAGTCTTTAGAACAAAAGTCCAGCACTTTCATGTGCCTTAACAAATACCCATCAAGTTTCCTATCCACATCCATCTTGCTATATTCATGACATTTTCACAGATCAGCTGTTTTTCGCCTCTAATAAAATGTTTTGTCCCCAAACAACACTGTATTTGTACTTACACTAGAGAGTGTCTGATACCAGAAGAATGAACTAACCTTCTAAAGTTAAGCATGCTTCAGGAGCTAAGACATGAAGAAAACGCTGTATCAACTACCACAGCTTTAATCAAGACAACAGCACTATACAGCTCATAACCAAGTCAACAGCTCTACTACTCCTGTCACTATGTTCATTCTCAAAGCAAGTTTTGACAAGGATGAATATTAAGTTAACCACACAGGAAGTGAAGCCTAACCACAAATGGGAGGTTATCAGTGGACTTCTCAAAATGCTTGTCTTGACACCAAAATGCTTTATTTCAATTCTCACCAATGCTCTTTGCAGTGTGCTAATGAGACCCGCAGGCTGAGCAGAGTGGAGAGACGTCGTCATCAGAAAAAAAGAGAACACCACATGGAAAGATCTGGGATTGCCTTAGGAGTGGAGTAATAGAAACAGGATGAAAGTTACAGAAATGCACGGTCTCCAGAGCATCTGACTTGGAAGCGCTGTACAAGCAGACAAACCTAGGCAGGACAGATAATGGCACAGCAATGACAGGCTGACAGCTCAATGGAAACAGAAATAGGAACCTAAATTATACCTGGGGACTTAGAGTGCAATGACCACGGTGAAGCCTCATCTCAACAACATGTTTCTGTTCATGTATTTTCAAGAAGCCCTGATTTAACTTGAATGAGTAAAAAAGATTGTTTACTTGCAGGAAGGGAGAGTCTATCATATGAAAGAAACTTTGTCTGTTCTCTAAACGTATTGGGGACAGATAAGGACACTTTAAGCTACAATTCAATACTGCCATAAAACTTTAATGTATTATCACTGCATTCTGACAAGCCAAAGTTTTCTAGCTTTCTGAAGGGAAGAAGCAACAGCAGAAAACTTCATCATTTTTAAAAGGATTCAATTCAATTCATAAATGGAATTTATATTATTGTCTGCGGCTATGCGGGCATGGGCTTAGTGATCCAAGATGCCCCTTCCACTCTTAAGCGTGCACCTCTTTCTTGCTAACGTCACTATAAATCTTCCCAAAGGAAATTCCAACATGGGTATAAACCACTTGCTTCACCTGAACACGCCATGCCCTCTGGCCTGAAATTAGCAGTAAACGCTTGAATTGGAAACGTAAGACTCCTCTGAGCCTACTTCCATTTTCCAGTCTGCTGGATTTTTAAACAAGTTCCCCTATAAGGAATTTCTTGCTGCCTAGCCCCATATATGTTTAATATAGATCTACCAAAAATTCGTTTCTGTATCTCCCTGCTTTCCCATGTCTTCACTGCTTTCTTGCTTAAAATACCTATTTGTCCCCTTTGAATTTATTGGACCTGTAACAACATACTCTAGCCTAGTGCTTCAAGTGGAAGCTTTAGAGGCTGTCAGGAGCACATCACATGCCTGGTACCCTGGCACTTCTCCATGCACACTGGGGATGCACCACCAGCCTGAGAAGGTGTGGATTCATTTTTGGTCACGCTTCACACTCTGCCTTCTCCGCCCCCTTTCCTGTTCTTCATTCTTTATCTTGAAATATGTTTCTGAAAGACAAGTTTTCTGAAGTGATGTTTTAGAAGTGACATGCTGTTGCTTTTTTAGCATTTAATAAGCCAGTTTAACAGCAAGTATTTGTTTGCCTGCATCTTCCACCTGCGATTTGTTAGTGATGATGCTAGTACTGCCAAGCTGTAAGGTTTCTCCCAGAAAAAGTGGTATTAAACTAACTTCCAAATTACAGATTTAATTTTATATATTTTCTCCTACATGTTCTAAAAATATACAGAAGAATTTATTTTGCTCAGTTGGAGCAAATTTAATCTAATTTTATTCTGTGGATTGGGGCTCGTCAGTGCACCACCTCTGCTTAACTCGCACGTCTCATATACCAGATATTACTGTTTTTCAAGACCACTAACAAGGAAAATACCAAACCTGTTACTCTCCACATCAATGCAAAGAGAAAAAAACCCAACAGTTCTGAAACAAAGTCCTAATTCAAGTCTGGAAATTCTAGATTTGAGATTGATAGAGGAAAAAAACAAACCCCAACAACACTTTTAAAATATAAACCTAAATTTTGAACAAGAAACCTAGAACTTGGCCTTATACAGAAAAATTGCATGTCTCTGGAGGCTGCAGTATGGAAGAAGGTACCTGCATACCATTTTCTAATTGAGTATCCGATTCAAAGTTTCTACTTGTGCATTCAAATGCAAATAAAACTAGCTAAAGCACAAATGCCCAGTCTGAGACACAAATTCAATTATAACAAGGCAGTTGCTGGATTCTTAATATGGACACTTTTCTATACTTAACGTATTTACATTTTAATTTAGACAGAAAAAACAACCCTGTCGAGGCATATGCAAATTAGACTTCCTGGTCCTTGATGTGTATGATAAATTAAAATAAGCAATAAAAAGAGCAGACAAATAGGAGGTCTGGGACTTCCTGGTATGACCACAGCTGAAATGATAGAAAAGGTCCTTAATCTGAACTACTGCAGCTTTTGCTCTACTTCCAAATTATTTCACGCTCTTAGCTTCTGTAAACACCTTTCAATTTCAACTAATTAAGAGCTGAAGGTCTTCAGACGATCGCTCCCGCAGACACCCAAGTCAAAGGGTATCGGGAGGCTTGTTCCCTGCACAGAACTGAGCAGCCTCTGCAGCAGTTTGACGCACTGAGCCAACCCAGCAGTTAAACACCATGTTCAAGGGCCCCAAACACACAGAAGTGCAACCCATACCTCCGTTTCTAGCAGATGCCCACAGCTCAACAGCGAGCAGACCTTTCCCACAGGTTATGTGGCTGGTCCACAGAAAGCCAGCCCTCTCCAGGGGAAAACTTCTCGCCCTACTTAAACCAGCATTTCACAGGCGTGTGTATCAGCTCTACCGGTCCGACCCGCTGGTAGCCCACTTCAGTGACAGGCAGCAGATCTCTCACAACACAGTATTGTGTGCTGTGACAGTACCTGGACGCTAACAAGCCTGATTAACGCAGTAGCTTAAGTAATCCATTATTGCCCTCTCTCATAGAAATCTCTGAATCTTGTTTGATGTTGTGTGCTCACAGGTCAATACGTTTCACCAGGTCCCCAAAGAGATGCTCTGATCTTGTGTTGGAAGCATACACATGTCATGTCATTTTGGGTCAGAAAGCGTACCTAAATCAAAAGCAAAATACGTACGTCTCTTCTCTTCGCACACACATACTCATCTTACTCCTGCTTACAGTGTTATCCAAAGACTGAATTTAAAGGATTTTGAATACAGTGGTCTCAGCTGACCCGTAGCCAGGGAAGCCTAATGTTACAGTTTGGCAGATTTTCAAAGATCAAGGGTTAAATTAAAACAGAAAAGCAAGGAAGAAATGCCATACAGCATTTGAATGGACGGCATTTGACCATCCACCATGAGCCTAAATTTAGCTTTACATCATCTAAAATCTATCAATAGACCCGAGTAAAGAGTAAACAGGTAAATGCAGCCTTCCATTTAACCAAACACCATCACAAGCCAAACTCAACCCCATACTGAACACAAGCTTTTAGCAAATTATACTTCGATGGAAGAGAGTTTTATATGGTCCAGATTTCCCGTTGAACAGTTAGATATACTTTGTCCTATAAATTTTCCTTTATTTAAGTAGTAGTTTCATGAATGTACTTTATTTTGAGATATTTTCTTCTGCTTTCCATACTTTATGTATTTGCACCAATCCCCCCCCCATTTCTGTCCTTTTATCCTTTCATCCTTTTATCACAAATCTTCCTGTACGACAATCTGCATTTTTTCCATAGCTCCATGATCTGCTCACACCTTTTTGGCATTAAAAAAACAGCAGAAAGACTTGAGATGCTGTGATATAGGTAACTCAAAGTGGAGGAGAGAAAGTGATTCACTTAAATTTGCTGCATTGTATCTTTCACTTGGGTGCTTTCTGGAGGATTAAAGTGTGCATTAAGCTAAGCATAACACTTTTGAAAGCATGCAATTTTTCATAAAGATCTCTTGCGTTTAGCTTTATTTTTTTTTTCCTAACAATATTTAGCACAACTTGCAAACATCAATAAAGAACACAGCACCTATGAATATCTAACACGCCCACTTAAGGTACTATATTGTCATTTACAAACTAGCCTAGCAAAACTTCTGAAGGGCAAAACTAAAACAAATGCTCACAAGAACACAAGAGCAAGAGCAAAGTATAGCAATCAATCTTACACAAACATACCAAGCTTTCATAGTCACCATGACATTTTCTTGAATGTATTAGAGCAGGCTATTCAGCTCCAAGCACTAAAAAACCTAAAGGAGAACTTTCATGCCAGACTGGAAGAGACAGAAACAATTGTACTAACTTATAATTTAGAGTCATTTTGCATGTACAATATACCACTACAGAACTTCACTAGTTTAATGTTTTGTTTTAATAGAGAAGTTACACACGCACACACAAAGTGGATATTGGGCCACAATAGCAGAGTTGCCACCTTATAATGGGACAGAATTAGTTTACCAGCATTAGAAATTCTCAGGGACTTCCCTGTTTATTTAGCATGCTTAGTAATAATAGTAAATAATAAATACAAAGAACCCGCACTATTTACAATGGTGAAGCCTGACTGACATGTTTGCATGAGTTATTCCACCGTGAGGATTCACACTGCTACAAAAATTAAATACTAAGATCAGCAAAAGAAATTAGGACAAAGATAAGCTCTTACTGGGACTGAAACCAAAGCAAGCAGGCAAAACCTCAGCAGGCAAGGTGATTTGATTTCAGCTGACAGAAGCTACACATCACCTAACTTCCACTAAGGACACCACTGCCTACAATAAACAAGCCCTGCAATTTGACATCAAAGTAGTTTTGAAAGAACAGTACATTACATGAGGAAACCACTATTTTTCTTCACTTTCTGAAACCACTATTTTTCTTCACCTTCTGAAGTTTTACAATGATTATCAAAGGGACACGAGAGACTTTAGTCTTAGTCAAATAAAAATCTGTTAAAAAAAAAAAAATCCTGTTTTACTGATGTAGTCAACTTAATTGGAAGAGCTGCTAAAGTGACCTTCCAACTGATGAGGTGTAATTAGGATGCCCCACTTTCGCAGCATGTAAATGAATTAAAGGAAGAGAAGGTACTGGACAGCTTCCTTAGTGCTTAACACACCCAAAGGTGTTTTTGAAACCGGCTGTGAAGGTACATATCGTCCATCTCGGAAAAAATTCTCTTAAGAGGACAATTCAAGAGCACACAATTAGCTGGAAACGGTGCATCCTGAGAGCAGCCTGATGTGCCTCTTCATTACCTTGCCTGATGAGGCAAGGCTATAAGAGAGCTGTACTGAAACAGGGGAGAA
The DNA here is from genome assembly GCF_000690835.1 of Fulmarus glacialis. Lineage (NCBI taxonomy): Eukaryota > Metazoa > Chordata > Aves > Procellariiformes > Procellariidae > Fulmarus > Fulmarus glacialis. Next base: position 79,247 of record NW_009210018.1, read on the forward strand.
AGAGAAGGGAGGAGAGGAAAAGGAAAAAACAGTCAGCCATCAGTTTCCTCGAACTCTGGAAAAGGGCAAAAAGTCTGAAGCCCAGGTATGCTTTTAAGGACAAGTGTCTTCAAAGTAGCAGGTCCAACTCTGGCAACAAGTCACTCAGTAGGAGGAAAAAAGGCTCAGGATGTCGAGGGACAGGCCATGCCCATGCAGAAACCATTGCTATGCAGTGGTATGCTCTGCTTCATCAAGTTCCAATTCAAAACATCATCTAACTTGTATTCTCAATATAAAAATGCAGATAGCAACAGTAAACTATAAGTAGTATCAGGCATACAGGAAGTAAGTCACACAGTGTATGAAAATACAGTGATCAGGAGTCCACTCGTACCACTATGTTTTCCCCTTCCTTAAAATGTTTCTACTTGTCCTGGTTTCAGCTGGGATAGGGTTAAATTTCTTCCTAGTGCTGTGTTTTGGATTTAGTATGAGGAGAATGTTGATAACACACTGGTGTTTTCAGTTGTTGCTAAGTGCCCTCCTAGTCCAAGGACAGCTCCCATGCCTACTGACTGAGCTAGGTACACAAGATGGGAGGGAACATCATCAGGACAGCCAGCTCAGCTGGCTAATGGGGTATTCCATACCATGTGGTGTCATGCTCAGTATATGAATGGTAGGCGTGATCCAGGAAGTACCGATCGCTACTTGGTTATCAGTCAGCGCGGGTGGTGAGCAATTGTATTGTGCGTCACTCATTTTGTATATTTTATCATCATTATTTTCCCTTTTCTGTTCTATTAAACTGTCTTTATCTCAACCCACGACTTTTTCTCACTCTCACCGTTCCGATTCTCTCCCCGTCCCACTGCGGCGGGGGGGGGAGTGAGTGAGCGCGCAGCTGCGTGGTATTTGGCTGCCTGCGAGGTCAAACCACGACACTACTGTATGGTAACAGACACAGGATAGTTTCATTAATATGGCAAGAACATGTCGGCTTCGTCAAAGGCTGTGGAGGTACTAGATGAAGAGCACAATAAAAGCGGACAGTTTCTTTGTACGCATGTCTTGCTATCAGCATACAAAAAACCTAGCTCAAACATATTCTTATCCCACATAAAAGTACCCATTGGACAACAGCAGGTAATAGTGAAATTAATGAACTTTTGTAATGGCCCTGCCTCCCTCTCCAGGTATTTAGGTACATGACTCTTAGAAGGAAAAAAACCTCTAGATGAAACTAAATTTCCTCTCCTCCAGTCATTTTCTTGCAATAGATCCCTATTACACATCTACAGGTAGCTGACACTACTCCTATACAGATAAATCGAAAAGAAATCATCCACAACTGGCTTTTGATTTGATCAAAAGTAGGTTTTGACTCTGTGATACCTTTTAAGTGAAAACAGAGGTGCAACATCTAAAACTCAGAAGAAAGTTATCCTTCGTTACTATCCCCCTTATCTGTAAATTCTAACCGATGATGTGGATAAACTAACTGCGCAGGCATGCAAACCTCCTTTAAACTCACAAAGCTGAAAGTAATCTAATCTATGCTTAGAAGTAGAAAAAAAAAGTGTTTGACTAATGAGAAAGTATATGCCATCATCTTTGCCGTGGGATGAATGCAAATCGTGCTTAGAAATTGAAGGGCTTGATCCTCATCTTTCACAAGCCACTTTAAAAGACTTCAGGGAAGAGAAACATTTCTCCCTCATCTCCTTAAAACACAGTGTGTAGAAATACACTGAGATAATGTGTAGGCAGTTACTGAAAATTATTACAGCTTCTAACCTTTGCTAACAAGTTCCAGGGCTAGGTAATTGATTATAAAAATGAAACTGCATTTACCATTTGCTAACTTCTGATAAGCAGCAGTTGTATAATTGATTCTCACTTTCAGAATGCATCCAATTGCACTGATATGAAAGCCTGTATCTGAAACATTGATATTTTATCTAACAGTTCATCTGTTTCACTGCCTACTTTCCCTCTATGAATGAAGACTGAGCTAAAATCGCCACAAAAAATGATACTGACTACTTCAGTGTATTTGGTGTTATTACTGGGTAAATGACCCAAGACAAAATGAGATGCAAGGTTATCAGAAGTTACTACTTTTCTGGGAGGGAATCTAGAAGTCAGGAGCAATCATTAGTCATTGTCCCACAAGTCTCCCAGGCAGATCCGTGTCACAGAAACCTGGCAAATATCGTAATCCTGTGTTTCTCCTCGCACCGCCACTGGAGAGAGCACTCAAGAGTTCTGGCAAAACTAAAAGAGAATGGGCATGCTACTTCTACAGCTCTGAAGATAGAGATAGACGTCCACCTCCCCACCACCTTTCAATGACTTTCTCTCAGAAGACACACAAAAAACACTCCAGCCTTTATTTCTTCCACTTATTCTCTTAAAAGTTTTCTGCTTTCCCTTCTCATTTCTTCTTGTTTCAACTTCTGTTCTCATTTTTCTCCATGTGCTTATGGAAAAATAAAAGCCACAACTCCTTTAACATATTTCCTCTATTAAACATCAGCAACAGTGAGACTCCACCCATTCTCTGTTTTCTCCTTCAACACCTGCAAAAGAACTATCATCTCTGAGGCACAGTTTGGTAGACAAATTCTGATTAATTAGCTGTATCAAAATAGTCTGCTAATATAAACACAGCTCGCATCAGCATGTGTATTCTTGCCAGTGTAACAAACAATTCTCCCTCCTTCTTCCTCTTCCTTGCTTTGCTTTTGACAGTGCAGTCTGCTCACATAAGTGCATCCATGCTAGCGCCTGGGCTAGTATAGAAGCATCAGGGAAACATACATTATATTCCTAAGCAATGTAATCCTCTAATAAAATACTCCCTTTAAAGTCTGTATGATAATTAACCCTGATTGTTCTACTCAATACTTTATCTCATGTGCTTCCTCTCTAGACCTCTACAAAAAAAAAAACCCACAAACTAAAGCTTGTGTTTAATGATCCACAGGGAGAAAAGAGCAGTATCCTTCTCTCCTTTACATAGTCTCCTGCTGGCCTAGAGCACAAGTCTCTCCACCTGGTCACTCACACAATAGGTCAAGGCAAAGGACTTTGAATCCTCATCACGTTCACTTCTGATGGACTCTGTCTTCCTTCACAATTTACAGCTGATCACTTTTCTCCGTGCCTTAATTATTCCAAGACTGGGAAATTCTGCAATCAAACAACTCTGAGGTGTTGTTTGAGATGGCAGATGAGCCTGTGATTAAGATTCATGTTGTCATGCTATTATAGGCATGGTTAGAGCAAGGCAGAAAAATATTTGTTTAACCCCGTTCAGATCTTCACTCCAATTCTTTCTTTAGCCTGAGCACAAGTTCAAGTAGAAAGCACTATGCCTAAAAATCAATCTTCAACTGACGTGCCTGTACGCTGCAAAGAGAACAGGGCACACACTGGTGTTTATTAACTCCCACTTTCCCCCAGTAAACTTTCTATAGGTCTTGCTTCCTATCACAATTTTATGCACTGCAAGGCAACATTTTACAGGTTTCCACTTATGTCAAGACTTTTTTTTAATGATTTAAGTCTCTTGTAGCTAGATGTGGTGATCCTTCTTCCACTTACATTTTACAGTCTTCCAGTCTGATGAAAATGGATTTCCAGGAGTTGGAACAACCTAAATGGTCATTATTCACAATAATCTAACAAAATATGCTTCACTGAAAGTTAATACTGAAAAAAGTACAAGCTCAAATTAAAACTATTCTGGGAGTTTATTTTAAATAGTAATAACAATAAAGCACTACAACGTCTCGTTGAAAAGTGGGATACAAACAACACAAGTAGGACCATAACTGAATTAGTCTACACTGCAAAATAAACAAGTAATCATCACAGGATTTGATAGCCATGCATTTAAACATATCCTAATCTCAAAACTAATAAGAAGGCATAACTATAAAAATAGATCTCTCATGTTAAATCTCATAAAAGTCTCAAAACTGCAAATCTGCTCTGAAGGATTTCCTCACATTTTAATTAACAATCATAAAAATATTGTGATGAGATAATCTCAGTTTATATAGAAGCATTTTCTCCGTTTAAAATTATACTCAAGAAAGCTTAGTAAGCTGCATATTCCCTGCTGAAAGGCACAAAAAAAAAAAAATCCTCTCTCATATATTATATTTTATATATGGAAAAAAAATGTGTCTGCAATTTAAAAATGGAGGCTTAAAAATTCAGCTGAAGAGGTGAACTTGCATCATACTCGGGAAGACTGAACTAGATGAACTCCCTACCTAAACCGTTTCTCTGTGAGCCATGCTAGCCAGACATCCTCTGCAAGAAGAAAGATACTATGACTCACAGACAGTATCCAGCACCCTAACAGCCTCTACACCATCACTTATGGCTCACCGTGTCCTCCTGGGCCCCCTCTGTAGGGACCCTGCTACCTCCAGCCTAAATATTAGGTCCTTAAGAATATATTTAAATACTTGAATAATTTCGAATGTTCAAACACATACTGGATCATGGCCCAAAACTATTGTGTTAGCTTAATTTCTGGATTTTGTGACTTAGTACAATTGCTGTTGTAGGTTTACAGTGTCTGTCAACTACCACAGTCTGATGTTCCCCACCTCAATCATAGACACAGCGTGAAAAGGCTCCGACTAGAAAAATGGTTGACAAGTTGCAATTTCAGCAGCAGTGGGTCATACAACTATGTTTATTACAGTGTTCATATTAAACTACTAATGTTACATTCCTTCGGAATTGGTAAAAACGCATTGTAAAAATATGGGCTGCTTCGTTCCAGAGATGAGAGTTTCGTGACCATCTTGAATGACCACAGCGTAAGGTGCACATTACTCTAGAGAACATCTGATGGCTCAACATGACAGAGCCGGACACTTAGGTCACCCAGTGATTATGCTCAGCATACGACACCCTTTCCCTGACACATTACCTCATACACCAAGCCTCTTACAAGGACTAGAAGAAAACATTCAGGGTTTCTCCCCCCCAAAAAAAGACTGTTAACATGAACAGCTTTTCAGGTTATCTATACCGACCCAAGAACCGAGAGGGGAGGTTGTCCAGAAAGGGTGCGTTAGTCGCGGTCACCCTACGAGCACAGGCCATGTAAGCCCAGGGTAGGAGAACTGAGCTTTGAGAAATCCCTGTGGGGAAGGAGATGTCCTCCTGAGGCAGGAAATAACACTGAATTGTATGGCTGACAAGAGGGGAACATAAAGAGCTGAGTATGATGGCGTGGCAGTACACAGCCTTGACGAAGGAGGATGGCCTGCTAATTACAGCAGGTGAAAGGAAAGGGAGGAGGCAGAGTAACTGCCAAACCCAGGGGAGCGCATGGTGATACAGACAGGGAAAAGCAGGCACTGCGTATCTTGAAAGTGAGTTTTCCCCTGCTCTCTTGGATCTCTTCTACCTGCTGCTGCTCCTCTCCCTCAACATACCCTTAATCAAGGGTTCTCCTTAACCCTGCCACTTTCCAGAAAGCTTTCTGTCCTCCCTCCACAACTTGTTTCACTTGCAAGCAAAAATCCAGCTGCCTTTTCTGCACAGATGACTTAAACCTTCTCCATCCAGACTTCTGCCTCCACAGGCCTGCTGGCCACACAAAAGAAAGAGGTGGCAAACGCTGGCTCTGCACAGCTGTGGCCGGGGCCCTTGGCTTCCTTCCTCCTGCCGCCACCCGCCCACTCTCTAACCCCCCAAGCTCTCTACCACAAAATGCCACTTCCCACTGCCTCTTCAGTGGCAGTGGATGTGACAAGCCAGTTCCCCTCAGGTTCAGCTGACTGTTCTCTGGAAACTCACGCCCACAAGATGTGCAAATCTCACACGTGCCAGCTACAACTCCTCCTGGCCATCAAAATGGCTACCCCTCCTGTCCAGGCAGCATCCTTCTACAGGCCTTCCCAATGACATTTCATCCTACCCGGTCTCTGCTGCAAAGACCCCTTTTCCATGATTTTGCCATATTATTTCTTTTCACAGGCTTTACGGATATACCTGGTTTAACATGCTGGAAGTAAGCTATTTGCCTTTTATTTGTGTGTGCCTCTCCCTGCAGAAATGCTAATCTGTGTCTTTGGCCTGATCATCAGTTACTGACAGCAAACTTCGCTTTCAGCTAGTTCATGTGTGCTCTAGTCAAAAACATTTGCTTGCAGAGCAGTGGGACGAAACTGAACTTTTAAGTATAAAACCAATCCATCTTCCTTTTCACATTAATACACCCTGTCAAAGATTCAAAGTCCTGCTCTTGCATTTCTAAATACTCTAGCTTTCCTTAATTGTTCTCACCTCTAAAGCCTTCACTCTCTGAAACCTACAGATCATAGAGACATATACTAGTCAATGACACAGTGAAGTTTAGCAAACAATATGCTAGCAAAAAATATTTTCTATTTCTCAGCCTGAAATGTTCCTAAGTATCTCTTGATGTTCAAGTGCAGTTTATAAACCAAAAATGCCTCTATTATGTTATTTTGTTTTCTTTCAACCAAACATCTTACACTTTTTTTCCTTAAACAGCAGATGCTAAAAGAATAAAAATCAGCGGGTAAGAATTTCAGTATTCCATTTTTGTATCTTTTTCCCTTTCCTATGATCTTGGAAAGACAAGTTCAGACTCCCCTCCTAATAAAATGGCAGAAAACAGCAGCTTTTTCAGTGTGAATTTGCATGCCAACTCACTTCACAAAATTTTAAACCTCCACTCGCATGTGTCATCAGTAGAAGAGATCACACCTGGTGATATACAAAATACAGCACCTAGAAGGCATAGTTAAAGCCCACACAAGGGCTCAGTCCCAGGGCTAAATCCTGCAGCCACTGATGCTCCTCAGCTGCAGCAGTAGCGGCTGGTGCCGGCTGACACGGCCAGGCTGCCTTGAGAGTTGCTGAACACTCAGCCTAGTCCTTTCCTGCAACAGAGGGAGGAAATACTGTCTCAGACGAATCACTGCTCCTGCTCCAAGTCGTGGCAGGAACTGGACCTCCCTGAGCTTTCTGACCTGGACATGGGCTGTTCCATGGCAATTCCCAACCTCCAAGCTTTGCAGGGAAAAGTCTGGCTACCCCTGACACAGGGAGAGCTCTTGAACATACAATTCATCTGGTACATCTGCAAACATAATTTGCACAAGGTTAAGCACTGTGGACTCACAAACAGCATGTTGGCAATACCAATTACCAAGGATGTGCACCCATTGCAGAAGTAGCCCATATAAAATTTTCTAGCCTTGCCGTTGCAACTGTAGTATTACCAAGCAGCCAAAGGCCACAAAGTGTTCACGATGTTTGAAATGTAGCTCAAGCAAATGCCACAAGAAACATAAAACTCAAATAATTTTTTCCACCACTGGACTACCAGAGTTTAGGTTAGACCACTCAAATCCTCTTAAATAAAATGCATGCTGTGGTACTTCCACCCTGGCTTAACAGCTCAGGAGTGCTGACACGTCCAAAGGAAAAGCGGTTCTCCCAAGGCACTGTCAGTCCCAATTCACAACAGGTTCCTTCTGCTACAAACATCACGGTTTGAAAAGCCTGGCATACAGTGCCACTTACTCCAGAGACCATTGATCACTTTCCTCTTTCATTAAATGATATTTTAAAAAAAACAAACCAAACAAAAAACAAACAAACAAAACAAAACCACCAAAACCCAACCCTCAACCCATATCCAATCCTCAATTTTCCCTGAGCAGAGGGAATCAAAGAAACTTTGTGGGTTTTTTTTTCCTTTAAAGTTGCCATTGAGGAAGGTAATGGGAAACTGCAGATGGAAGATTTAGGTCTCAACCTCATGCCTGGAATTAATGCAAGCCTGGATAAAACTTCCGTTTTTCTAGTACCTACCCTTCCCTCCTTTGCTAAGGGTAGAGTAATGATCCACCTTTAAAGAAAGAAAAGAAAAAAAAACAAAACAACAAAAAACACCAAAAACCCCACCAAAAAACCCCATCCAGACTTTACGAAAAGTTTTAGCAAGATAATAAAGATTTTCATTGCAATACTCCCCTTAAAGCTTCTATTACCATTTTCAATTAACAGGATGCCTCGAGTTTTATGTAGAGTTTACCTCACTCTGTTACAGAACTTGCAGGCTCTGAGCTACCAACCTCCTTCTGTGGTTATGAAAAAAGTCTGTGCTGTACAGTATGTCTCAAAAAGTAACAAATATTTATTCTATTGCACAAAGAGAGCCTCCTCACAGAGAGTCACAGTCCCCAGCATGCTCAGCACTCTGCTCTTTCACATTTACATGAAAAGCTTCTCAGAACAATCATTGCTGTTTACAGATGACCACACCTCTAAGGAAGACTAGCAACCAGTCGAAAAGCAAGAGAAAACAAGCTATTTATGAGGCTTTTATGAACTAGAATCCACACCTAAGACAAGGCACCTACCATAGCAAGAGGGCTAGGTTTTTATGCATACTTACACAAAACTTCCAAACATGAAGTTTATGTGTGGCCCACAGTAGTAACCATATATAAAACTGTAACAATAATGCACTTCAAGAAACAGTTTAAAAGCACTACTTCTTCCCAGAAAAATTAACAAGCTTTTGGGCTGAACCATCAACTTCAGTCTTCAAAACCACTCTCACATCTAATAAAACTGGACTGTGAACTCCAGCTAAAACCGATTCACCTCCTTCTCCTCCCCCGTTTGCGGATATCACCCCTCACAACACCCTGCTTCTTTCTGGATAAAGGTTCTGGCAACTCCAACTCACCCATTCAGCATTCATTAGAGAAACACACTGCGTTACTCATTCCTCTGTGCCGCTGATGCAATGGAAAGAGAGCCAAAGATTGCAAGCATACCGAGTATGCTGAAGCCCATCCTTCCTTATCACTGCTGTACTCGCAGATGGACTTAATGATTAAAAAGTGATCCCCCAGAGTGCTTTGAACACCATTCAGAGCAGGAGAAAAAACTGACATCCCTAAAGTAAGCAGATACCTCTCTGCAGCAGTTCAGAGGGTAAGCATGCCCCCAGCAAAAGTAGGGAATTTCTCATGCTTGGGAGGAATACAGAGCCTTCCCTTCCCCTCTTATGCAGTGGAAAGGAAGCTGCCACCATGGACACTACAGGTGACTACCATTACAGAGGGTTTCTGACCTACACCTCTGGCTCTTGAGCTGCATGCTGTCCAAGAGTAACTCCAAAGCTGCCCTCGCCAAGCGGTGCTGCCATGGTGGCTGCAGCAGTGCTCTGGGTCCCCGTCTGTGGGATGATGACAGCGAGCAGGCTCTGCAGAGCCTAACGCTGCCAGCATGCCCTGACACCCAGCTATGGCCCCACTCCCACGACAAGACCTCTGAAAAAATACAACTCTCATTCCCCCCACTCCTACCCTGTTGACTCTCAGGAAGCCACGATACATCTCTTATGGCCCTCTGATATACCAACATTTTGATACATAGGCCAGAAAATTTGCCTTCCCTGGTCCTATAGCAGCTTCCTTATGTCTGCAGACACCAAGGGCTTACTGCTCTTTTGAGATAAGGAACGAACTTTCTTTCTAACAAAGCAGACATACACTATGTTAAGACACATAGAAGATGCCAAATAGATTCGGTGAATCTAAACTAAAAAATGGTTAACCTACTTCTTCTACATCCATGGTTATCGCCTTTGCAACATGCCACTTATTTTCCACTATCTCAAAAGCTTTACACTCCTCCTCCTGCCATCCCCAGAAGCTGTGCAGAAGTTTTGGATTTAATACTGCAGGGTAGTTAAGAAAATGATAAGCAATGACAAGAAGTGACCTGCAGACACAATTGAGTCTGGATGAAATACCAGAACCTGACCCTTACCAAACCTGCAGGTGAACTTTCAGAAGCCCCACTCTGACATCAGAGATTCACGTAGACACTTAGGAATTTGCTGCTGTGGGGCACCACCTATTAACTGGTGTTAAACCTTTAGGGTAAAGCTTATACTAAGGACTTAAACTTCAAATCTAAGACAGAACCTGTTGCATGATTCAACAGTAGTGTGATGAGCAAGGTCAAACTAAACTGTGGAACAGTGACCCCTCCAAAAGGCAAAGCCCTGTTACAGAAGTCACATCAAGAGCTAAACTACTAGAGCAAAACATTTTCGGGAAGTTTTAAATATTTAACAAACAGAAGGCACTTATATTGGCAACAAAGATGCAAAATGTAAACTCATGCAATGTGAAGTCACTGTCATTATTTGCTTACATATTGGTGACTGTTTCAAACCGTAGAACTGTCTGCACAACAAGCTCCGCATTACTAAGAGTTCTTGTCTGTGCAGAAACACAATAATAAGAAACATAATTCACTCATATAAACTGGAAGCTGGTGGGACATTCACAATACTGACTTCCTTATTGCTTCTGTGTATAGGTAGGGTTCAAGATTAGCAGTAAGTTGTCCAGTATTTTGAGAACTGAGGGGTAATGTTAAACAAACTTGACAAAAATCTGTCATGAATTAAAGCTGGAAAAATCATCCCCTTGCTAACCTTTCAAGCTCTCAAGTGTAAGATGCAAATGTTTTCTTGATTTACGTCATCAGTTGTCAGCACACTACTTTGTTGGCAATGTCAGAAACTTTTAACTTCCCCAATTTGAGAATGCAAATCCCATAATGCTGTGTCAATGAGTGACTTTTAAGATAACACTTACCGTATCATCTTCTCTACATGCAAGCACTTGCTATACAACTTGATGTGCAGTATCAAGAATGAAGGAATTGATTCAGAACCCTTCTCTCTTCTGAAGTTACATGGCTACACTGAAGTTCCCCAAATCCTGCCTAAATATTCCATCCTTTATCCTTCTTTTTCTGTTCCATGTATGGCTTTGTAGGTAAAGGCCATTAAGTTCATCTCTGCTGTCCAACACAACTAGAATAAGCCAACAAACATGATTTTATCTGGATGAGTCACAGAACTCACTTTGCTAAATGCATGCTGGTTTCTACATTTCATGTAACAAGATTCCATGCCAAAATGCAGTAATACCTAGGCTAATACTCTGGATAATCAACAGCATAACAATTTAGAAACTGCAATTAAAGAACCGCATCTCACAAATAACATTAAAACCTCACACTTGCATTCAACTCTCCATTTTTAAGCCCAGTGCAAACCGGGTATTCTCTGTAAGCTACCCAGTTACAGAGCCTTATGTGAACATTTACCATTTCACCCCATAGATAAACTGCATCAACCCTCTCTTGTCTTTCTAAAATATGAGCCTTAGCAATTCTTCCTGTCCAACATGATAAACTCACTCAACTCAGCAAGTTCTTGAAAAATAAGCTGTTCCACTTTCTAAAGAAAACCCCAAAAATGTCACATCAAAAAAAAAAAAACCAAAACAACAAACCAACAAAAACCTGAAACATGTCAGTCAGTCGTATAAAATGCCACATTTAACTCTAGCTGTACACAAGCTACATCTATTTTGTTATCCAGTCTCCATGATTATTTTCTCTAGTTAAATTGAAAAATTAGGAAAAAAATATGCAACTTCTGCAGCAAGTCAAATGATAAATGGCATTTGTGCAGGATTCATCTGATTGAAGAATAATGCTGGTTCATTACAAGTTTACTTGAAGGCGACTCGATTTAAAGGATATTTTTTTTTTTTTTTTTTAGAAGGGGCTGGTCCTTAATGGGGCTTCATAATTAGTATCAAAATAGTCTGATGAGAAATAATATTTTTAAAAGTAAAGGATCCAAGAAAAATACAAAGTCCTAGGTTTGCAGAACAGTTATCAGCTTGCTGTATGTACCTGTTTCTGTATTAGAGACATGGAATGGGTTAAAAGCATACCAGCACACATACTTAAGCTGGCTTTCTTTTACAATAGCCTAGAATCCAGACTCCATTTACAGAACAGCATACGTATCCCAGTTTTCCTTTATGATTCTAGAAGAATTTACTGAAAGAATCGCTTCTATTCAATAAAGGTCCTACTTAATACATCTTATTGGAAGCGTTCTACCTTCCTCTTGCCACAACGGCCTATCTAGTGCAATCATTCCCTTATCCTGTTTGTACCTTATTTCATGCAACACCACTCTTGGCCCATTTCATCCCTGGGAAGTACCCTCTTTTTATTCTACTTCTTTTTGAGTTTCTACATGAAGCCCCCCCACCAGACAAGGAAAGGTCATTTAAAAACCCGATTCTGTAACGTATCCGTTTAGAACACACACGATGCCTTGCTGCAAAACAGAAGTATCTCTGAGTCATCTTTTTGGGTTTGCCTATTATGTGATTCAGGTTTGTCCTTCCTTCTCCTTCAGGAAGATGCTTTCAGAAACAAAGCCTGGCACCACAGAACACTGCAAAGAAACAAAGACTTTTAACATAACTTTCAAGCTGAAGCCAGAGGTCTGGGAAAAGCAGAGATGCGCTGCTTCTAACAGTAAGGTAGCGGAGCTCCCTCTATTGAATTAGCTGCCAGTATCTCTTCAAGTTTAAAAGATGCCAACTATGGTCAGAATCAATGTTCTGTTAAAAAACCCAAAACTTTCCAGCCCGGACAGCTGGGACGCACCCATCAGGTACACTGTATGAGACAGCTAGCCAAGGGAAGGGGACAGCCACTGCACAGAGCTTCTGACACATGCTGAAATGTCACCAACCTGCCAGGCCTTCAGCCCTGGGGACTTCTGCTGTCCATGAGACCTGAGATGTTTAAAATTTGACTGCTGTTTGAGCGCTCTCCCTCAGGAGCAAAATTGCTGTGACCAATACCCATGTTTAACGATGCCAGGAGTTCTACAAGTGGGGCTACCAGAGCACAAAACGCAACATATGAATGTGGTTCAAGCATTTGAAGCTTTTCTTCACAATAAGGGGTTAACTACACAGAGTACAACCTAATTGAAAACAGATGATATGGATATATAGACTGCTGAAACACTCATTAAATCACCGAATGCACTTTTTGCTTTTTATCAAGGGAACAGCTTAGTATTTCCATTGCTATTGAAAGCACTTCAAATGCTTTCTAACCAAATGTTTCACAACTGTTCTAACCCCTGATAACCTCTAAAAATCATACCCTAAAGCTGCAGGCGCTCTCTCTTGCTCTCTCCACTGTTTTATCACTTTCTCCCTTTTTTTAACCTCCCAAAAGAGGCATATTTCTTATCAACAACAAAAATACCAGTTCAGTAGAAGCAGCAGTTGTTTTAATAAGCAAATACTTATTTGGCTTTCTGGAGACGTATATGCATGATAAGAAAAGCAATTTAATCTTAAGCTAGGCAGATATTCCTCAAAAGAGCCACCACTTTGGAGCAGTAGATTAACATCCACTAGTGTAGGACCAACTGCGACTCAAGTCACCCTCAATAAAACACGCTGGGGAAGAAGAAAAACAAACAAAAAAAAACAGAGAAGAAAAAACGGAAGAAAGTCGATCCGATTGCTACCAGTAGCAGATTGTCAGCATAGTAGTTGTACTGCAATCTCCTCTCTAAAAGATGAGATTCATTTTCAAGCACACTAAAGATAGGAATGTCTGGCCTCCTTTAATATTCATCCTGTTCTTATTAAAGAAAAGATACAAAGATAAAGAACAGGTCAAAGGCTTGTTTTCAGGGAAGATAACACTCAACAATTTCACATCAAGAGGAGTTGTTAATGTTCAGTTTTTCCTGGAAAAATCACGTTCTGCTCGAGTCAATTCCAATTATCACCCGGCAGCATTTACAGTTCTTGAAGATTCTCTCATTCGAGCATTGGTGCATGCAAGCGTAACGATTTTTCTTGAAAGCAGAGGAACTCAAGAGAAATCAGTACGTTGCAACAGGTCCTCAGTTCTCTTACAAGGTGGCCTTGCAGTTTACATACATTTTCTAATTAAAAAAAGATTGTATTACCAGGGGAAAAGCTATACACTAGCCAACCCAAAGGAACCTTGAGGAGCACTAAACTGCAAGCCTGAAGATTATGGTTTTTAGATACAGTAGTATCTCTCAAAAAACAGAACGTAAAGTCCAGCCCTATATCAGAGTTTGCAGAACTGAACAAGACCGTACTGAAAAACCATTCTATTAGTGATGTGAAAAAAACAGTTTCCACAATCAGCATGGTACTACTAAAAAAGCCCTCCCATGTGTGAAACAGCAGTGGAACAAGCACTGCAGACCAGACCTTGAGCCAGCTTATCTGTGACTATCATGCTTATGGTCATGTAATGCAGGTCACAAAAAGGGGAAACTGAATATTGATCATCTAGTGTTAGGAGATCCAATTACAAATTATAGCTCCTACAAAGTCAGCAAATTCAGTCCCTCAACTGTTACTAGGCTCAAAGCACATACAGGTAGGCCTGGCTCCCCTGTAGCCAGTTTCCTTTTCTGCAATCTGCTTTTGTTTCACTCAACCAGTCCAAAACCACTTTGACAAAAAATACTCTCCAGAAAGTCCCTGTAGTAGGAACCTAAGAAAAGCCCATGGTGGTGTGATGTAGTATGACCAGCAAACACATTAAAGCTATTGCCACTACAGTAATGCTTGTTTTTATATGATGTCTTTCTGCACCATATGTAATCAGATATGACATTATGGAAATCTGCAGCGAGCACGCATAGCTTAAGACTATACACCACACTACAGAAGTAGAATAATTGTAAGAAAATAAGGAAGATAGGTTTATCCTGATCATGCAGATGTAATTTGCATTATGTAAAATATTTAATGCTATTTTCTTTATTTTCCCCTTCACATGTCATCTCGCATAAATATTTAGAGATTCTGTTCCCCCAAAACTTTCTGCTGGAAATAAGCCAAAAAATAGCTTAACTTCTACTACAAAGACAGCTGAAACTATTTACCCTGGGTTTACACATTAGCATTCTAGGTTACTTTCAGGAAGAAGAACGTATGGTACTGCAAGGAAGGGTATTACTCTTACACATGTTGGAAAGTGGAAATAAGATATCTTGGAATTAAGTATGACTTATGACAGGGATATTTATTTCATGAACATAACAACATATATCCTCTCCAGTAAAAATCAATGGGCTGAAATTTCAGAGATTTACAGAACTGGATGATTTCTGTTGTTGCCCTCTGCTTTATGAGAAGTGCTAGAAACCCAACAGAAGAAGGGAGAGCACAAGAAGAAAAATAATTCATGTTGTGAGACTTTTCTAGCGTATTCTCACCAAAAGAAAAAAAAAAAGAAAAAGAATTTTCAAACATATCAAACACTTCCCAAAGCAAACGATTTAACAACTTATAGCTCAACTTAAAAATGAGTCTGGCTTTGCTACCTGTGTATTGGACCACAGACACATAGCATATCAAACCATATATACATGGTGCAGACATTTCCTGACTTCAGTCTCAGAAAAACCACGTGAACTTCAGATCTTCAAACAGAAAACCAGTTTCCCTAGATCAATGTCACACCAGATATACCAGGAAAAAAAACGTAGTCAGGAGTGAGAACACAGTAAGTGTCATGTGAATGAGAAGACTACATATTACAGTCTCACTACCCTTACGCAATATAGCAATATGTGGCAAGTCTTTAGTAATAAAACAGAGTATGAGAGACTCTGAGCTTCTCAGTTATAATTCACCAGAAAGTGGGGGGAGGGAGAAGCTTTACTGTAATGAGGATTAGCGCCTGATTAAAAGTTCACTTCCTTTTCACATACAGCCATTTCCTCTAGAAAAGTATGAGATTTTAATTGGTATTCCCATTTAGTCTGACCTAGAGTTAGTCTCCTAGTACCAAATGCAGACTGGGACCCCCTCCTTTTTTTTTTTTTTTTTTTTTTTAAATTGATATCTTCCTAGGCAGTTTATTCTGTGAAGAAAGAAACTCAAAATTTCTCATAGGGATCCCCAATCAGCTTGAATATTGCTGGAGAGAGATCTACGCCTGATGCACATCAACTTTTAATATGCTTTTAATAGCTTATCTGTTGGTTTCTATATGCAAACCTGAAATGGAACTCCCAAAAGCCAAGCACCATGATAGAGTAATATATCCAGAATTTGTTGTAGATGATAGCAAATTACTTGTCATCTAAAATAGCTGAGATAGCAAGGAGAAAGAAACGTGGAGAGTAATATCAAGACCTTTTTATAGGTATTTTTATGTTTAAGTATCTTTTATACTCTGCAGAATAAACTGAGAACTAGAGGCTGAAATCTTATATTAGGCGTTCCAGGCACTTTCAGTACTGGAGGGAAAGTTTCTAAGGCGAGGTGGGGCTGGTTTCTCCCCCCATGTATATGCCTGCACTCTGAACAGTTAGCCTGAGCTTCTCCTTGAAGGGGCAAGGAAGAAATGAAGAGCAGAAAAAACTGGTAAATGGTTTTACCTCCAACCTATTTAGATCATAGGTGGTCAAGTATCAACTTTTTATAGACCTCCATCAACACAACCCTCGAGATAAAGTATTTTATGATTTCAGGTTTCCTTCAATGGGAAAATTGTAGACAGTCACACAATCAGCAAGATCATTTCGTATTTACAAGGATAAATCTCTCCACGGGGGCCAAGTCTTGTTTCTTAGAAGCTGATGTGCTTATCTCTCTGGATACTCCACATGCCTTTAAGATTTCTTAAAACGAACAATCTTTCCTGAAGACTTTCTCTACATCACAGAAACCAGCAGTCTCTGTAAGCTGCTGCTGAGACTGATATTTTTTACATCTTACAGTGGTTACACACTCTATTTGCCAAAGCAAAAGCTAGCAGAACAGCCTGAGATACTGCTTATGGTTCCAATACTGCTTTTGGTTCTGTTTGGTGCTTTTTTACTATTCTAATTGAAATTAAAGCTCCAGCAGCCTTACTTTATTGGTGTAGCTCGTTTTTCTACTTAACTAAAGCTTGCACAAAATAAACATGAATATATCGCTAGTGAAAAAGATCTGTTCTTATCTTCCGTTCCGATGAGAACACACTGCCTGTAAATGGTTAACCGGAGAGCACGTCATGACAAGGCAGAGGCCAGGAATGAAAAACCACCAACTCCAACACTTCTGCAAACCCTCCGCCGTTGCACAGGCAGGCACATAAAGGCAAAGCCATTTCTTAAAGCAATACAAAATGCTACCACAGGCTGACGCTCTTTCTACAAGAATAACGAGACGGTCTCCGCGTTGAATGCGGAACTCCTCACTTCACAGCTTTTCCCTCAGACTTCACTTTCACGCTCAATATTTACAAAATAAAGCCTACAAACACCTCATGGCCAAAATATCCCCAGAACAATTAGGGTACTTAGCACCCCCTGCGCCTTCCCACTTCCCTAACGCCTCGAGAGTGCTCTCACGGAGAGGGGGCGGGAAGAGAAGTTACCCACGCGAACCCGATCCGCCGGAGCAGCGTCATCCCACGCAGGGCTGCGACCACGCGCGGGACCCGCGCTGCCCCAGCCGCCTGCTCGCGCAGGGGAG